>NC_057797.1:595699817-595823650 GCF_018294505.1 Triticum aestivum
GGCTTAGATGCAGTCCCATACTCGCCTAAGTTTCTAAAAATCCTACCGAGTGGAGAGCAATCCTTCCACTCAGGGGCTTAGCTGCAATCCCGTACTCGCCTAAGTTTCAAAAGATCCTACCGGGTGGAGAGCAATCCTTCCACTCGGGGGCTTAGCTGCAGTTACATACTCGCCTAAGTTTCTAAAATCCTATCGAGTGGAGAGCAATCCTCCACTCAGAGGCTTAGCTACAGTCACGTACTCGCCTAAGTTTCTAAAATCCTACCAAGTGGAGAGAAATCCTCTCACTTGGAGACTTAGCTGCAGTCACGTACTCGCGTAAGTCTCTAAAATCCTACCAAGCAGAGAGCAATCCTCCCACTCGGAGGCTTCGCTGCAGTCTCGTACTCGCCTAAGTTAAAAACCATCCCAATCCACAAGGATGACGAAGTGCAGGACATCCACAACACCTAGTGCTCTTGTCCATGACCCACTCGACGGAGCTGCGCCACAAGTACAACGTCTGCTCCATCCCGATACACAAGGACGACGAAGTGTGGGATGTGCACAGCACCAAGTGCCCTTGTCCATGATCCACTCGACAGAGCTGCATCACAAAGTCAGTGACAATTCCGGCTGAAGAATCAAGTTTCACTCGGAGTCAAGAGATTCAAAAGCAGCAAAGGTGAAGAAAAACATATTCAAAGAAAAACAAAGTTTAGATAAATCTCGCAGGGTTCAGAACCGTAGATAAACGTGCTCGGGCATCAGGCCCGAAGGAGTTTTAACGGTTACAAAATCACTCGGCATTTCGAGGCAAATTTAATTAAGGCTTAAAGTTTGTTCACTCCTCCAGAGGAGGACTGGCTAGCTCGACGAACTCGTCCAAGTCGATTCCGTCCGTGATGTGAGTGGTTGCTTCAATGAAAGTCTCCATGAAGGTCTGAAACTAATGATGTTTGGTGTTGGTGACCTTGAGCGCTGCTAGCTTCTCTTCCTTGGCCTCTTTGCAGTGGACACAAACCAGACACAGAGCCACATCAGCACCACATCGGGCGGAGGAATTCTTCCATGCTTGCACTCGGTCGGGGATTTCATTGACTCGATTCATTAGAGACTCGAGGTCATTCTGGAACCTCTCCTTCGGCCAGAGCTCCGTGTCGACTCGGGAAACCGCTAGCTTCAGTCGAGCCAGATAATCCACGACGCTGGCAAGACGAGATTCCAGTCAGAGTATGTTCATGGTGGCTTCATCCTTAACAGGAGAGTTGATGGGGTCCAAGTTTGTTTCGATCCGCCCAGTCTCTTCTTTGAAGTTTTGGTATAATTTTGCATAGCACGGCAAAATAATGAGTCGAAGAGCCGTCCGAAGAATCAACAACTGTCAAGAGAAACTAGTCGACCAAGAGAAAATACCTTCAAGCATGAGGAATAACTTCTTGGCGAGTCCCCCCAGATAAGCCTCCGGCTCATTCCTTTTCTGAGAGAGATCTTCAATCTTGTCGTTCTGGGATACCTTGTCCTTCTTCACACATGTCACTTCCTTGTTAGCTTCGGCAAGAGCAGTCTTCAGCTTGGCGTTGTCTTCCTCTAACGTCCCAACTGAAGTCAACTTCTCGTCGACAGTGTTGTTTTCTCTTGGGCTTCTTTCTGTGCCGCTGCATGATCAAGGTCCTTCTGTGCCAGAGGATGCCTCATTTTTCTCTAAAAATAATAAACATCATTCAGTTTAGAACAAAAAACGGAAAGATGACTCGGGAGACAGTCCAATCTCACAGTCAGCAAGTTTTTACCTTCCATACCAGCTGTTTCGTCCTTAGCCTTCTGCAAGTTCTGCTTGGCCAAGTCCAAGTCAAGATTAAGATAGATCTGCTTCCTCTTGAATTCAGCAAATTGGGATATGAGCTCACATGATTTCTGAAGTCAGTAAATAAGATATATTAGTTGATAGAATCGAAGATTATTTGCTCCCGAGTGATGAGTACAAATTCAGGATATTATGAAAAAAAGAGTTCTGAGACTACTGCAGAATCAAACATTCAACAGTAGTCTCGGGGACTACACCAAGTGGGTGCACTTGGCATGCCCCCACTGGTTTGGTTTGGTACTCGACTTGATCAGTCCCGTCGCCCAAAAAAAAGAGAAAAGCAACAACAATATTGGATCTCAGACCACCGCCGACTGCCCGCAGTCGACCGCGGTCTCGGGAACTACACCCAATGGGTGCACTTGGCGTGCCCCAACTGGTTTAAGAGTTCACTCGACATTATCCGTTCGAGACCGAGTGGATTTATTATCAACAAATATCTAAGACCCCCGCCAAATCAAACATTCGACGATGGTCTCGGGGACTACACCTAGTGGGTGCACTCTGCGTGCCCCCACTGATTCGAAAGTTCACTCGATATCGACTCAAGTGAAGAAGATTGCAAAGTAAAAGAATGCACCCAATGGGTGAAAAGATGCAAAAGAATGCACCCAGTGGGTGAATAGATGCACACGAAGTTTGAAAAAGTTTGAAAACGCTCATCCACGGACATCTTACGAGTAATAAAGCATCAGTTCTCAAGTATCAAGTTAGAAGATCAGTCGGAAATAAACTAACCTGGACGTTGGCTCGGAGAGCTGCACTGGCGTCATAGGCGGCTTGGCTGGTCTCATGCACCGTCTTCATCCGTTCCATCATAAGGCCTGCTTGGAGTATCCACTACAACAAGAACCCCCCTATAGCAACACATGATCTGCAACGCATTAAGGATGCGTTGTAAAGTATCTGCCTATCCACGCATATATGTGTTGCGACCTCTATGCGTTGCTTGTTGTGTGAACGACAATGAATACTTTGTGATGTAGGTTGTGTGTTGCATTTTTAATAAATAGAGCAATAATATTTTATAAGATAATATTATCATTTAAACATCATCCAGAGTTGCACTAGTGTCATAGGCGGCTTGGCTGGTCTCACGCACCGTCTTCATCCATTCCATCATAAGGCCTGCTTGGAGCGGTTCTTTAGCAGCACTCGTCTGATCCTCTGGGACATGATGGGTAACGAACAGCGGAGACGGTGGAACAGTCGCAGAAATCTGAGGTTCTAAAGTATGGAGTTGAACAAATGAAGCAGGATCTTGAGCAGTCGACGCTGATGGACGTTCAGTCGACACAGGATCGGCAAAAGTGACAGAGGCCCGACTGAGGTCTCCAGTTTGCTGGATCACCAGTTCTGGCACTGATGTCGTCTAAGCTGTCTTGCCGGTCGACGACTTCCTGCCCGAGCTCCTACCTCTCCTTCCCATAGGCCTCAGAGGCACATCTTCATCGTCGTCTGGAAGTTCAGTCACATGCTGCGCGCTGCAAAAGATTCGATCGTAATATATTAGTCTACCTGCAAATCAATTGACAAAGTGGAGGCAAGATGGCAGAGTCACACCTGCTTTGGAGGTGGTCGCATCTTCCATTTCCGCATCATCCTCATTCCTGTAAATATCCACAGAAGTCCCAGAAGTAGCAGCACTGCAAGTTCCCGAACTCACTCGGTCAAGCAAGAAAGCGAGTCGACGGCTACTTAAGAAGTTCTTGAATAAAATGAGAAAACAGAACACTTACCGGGAGGCAATGGGAACATCAATATTGATCTTAGGCAGGGTCTTCCGAGGCTTAGGAGCCGCAATCTTGGGTTTCTTCGGCGCCTTCTTAGTCGGAACGGGGGAGGAAGTCCGAGTGCGCTTCGAGGTCTGCGTGACTGCCTTGCCGCGGATGCTCGCGGGGTCATGGGTCTTCTCGGAACGCCTTTCACTGCGGGGTGGAGAGTCGACCACCTCGGCGTCGCTTGAGTCCTCACTCTCCTCCTCGTCCTCGTCATTGGATTTCCAGTCGCCACTTTTGCCCTCACTTGCCTCTCCGTCCTAGTTCTGCTCTCCATTGGGCATCGAGTATGTCTCAGTGTAAATATGCAAGGCAAAGAATAATGTAGACATTAGTCGGACACGAAGACAGCTGCAAATCAGAATGAAGAAACACTCGACAGTAAAGTACAGACCTTTTCAGGTTCATGCCCAGCGCAGAATGGTTGGACTCTTCTGGACCCCCGGGGGTTATCTTTGTTTCCAGTGATACCCTGCAACCACAACTCCACCATCCCTACGGTGACCTCCTCCGGGTGGATCCAAGTGGTGTCCTCAATGCCCGAGTACATACATATAGGGTGGTCGCGGGCCTGGAATGGCTGGACGCGTCGACTGAGAAACACTTCCAGCAAGTCCATACCGGTCACGCAGTCTCGGAAAAATTGGACTACTCGCTCCATCAGCATGTTCACCTCTGCTCTCTCTGCTGGAGTTACTTTCAACGAAGTGGGTTGTTGGACTCGCTCCATGGAGAAGGGAGGGAGACCGGTCGACTGACCAGGAGTCAGTTGGTCCTTGCAGTAGAAACAGGTCAACTGCCACCCTCTAACTGACTCAGGATGGATCACAGCTGGAAAAGCACTTTTGCTTCTCATCTGAATACCTAGAACTCCACACATCTAGATCACATGAGTCTTCTCATCATTCGGATTATCCTTTTCACAGACTGAGAGCGACAAGTGAAGATGTGTTTGAAGAGACCCTAATGCGGTCGATAGCCCAAGAAATTTTCACACATGGAAACGAACACAGCGAGGTACGTGATGGTGTTGGGGGTAAAGTGATGAAGTTGGGCTCCAAAGATGTTCAGAAAACCCCGAAAGAAAGGATGGGGGGCAGAGAGAAACCACGGTCAACGTGAGTCGTGATAACCCACAAGTATAGGGGATCGCAACAGTTTTCGAGCGTAGAGTATTCAACCCAAATTTATTGATTCGACACAAGGGGAGCCAAAGAATATTCTCAAGTATTAGTAGTTGAGTTGTCAATTCAACCACACCAGGAAACTTAATATCTGCAGCAAAGTGTTTAGTAGCAAAGTAATATGATAGTAGTGGTAACGGTAGCAAAAGGTAACAGTAGTAAAAGTAATGTTTTTGGTATTTTGTAGTGATGATAGCAATAGCAATGGAAAAGTAAATAAGCGGAGAACAATATGTGGAAAGCTCGTAGGCAATGGATCGGTGATGGAGAATTATGCTGGATGCAGTTCATCATGTAACAGTCATAACCTAGGGTGACACAGAACTAGATCCAGTTCATCAATGTAATGTAGGCATGTATTTCGAATATAGTCATACCCTCCCGTGGAAAAGAACTTGCATGACATCTTTTGTCCTACCCTCCCGTGGCAGCGGGGTCCTTATGGAAACTAAGGGATATGAAGGCCTCCTTTTAATAGAGAATCGGAACAAAGCATTAACACATAGTGAATACATGAACTCCTCAAACTACGGTCATCACCGGTAAGTATCCCGATTATTGTCACTTCGGGGTTAACGGATCATAACACATAATAGGTGACTATAGACTTGCAAGATAGGATCAAGAACACTCATATATTCATGAAAACATAATAGGTTCAGATCTGAAATCATGGCACTTGGGCCCTAGTGACAAGCATTAAGCATTGCAAAGTCATAGCAACATCAATCTCAGAACATAGTGGACACTAGGGATCAAACCCTAACAAAACTAACTCGATTACATGATAGATCCCATCCAACCCATCACCATCCAGCAAGCCTACAATGGAATTACTCATGCACGGCGGTGAGCATCATGAAATTGGTGATGGAGGATGGTTGATGATGACGATGGCGATGGATTCCCCTCTCCGGAGCCCCGAACGGACTCCAGATCAGCCCTCCCGGGAGGTTTTAGGGCTTGGCGGCGGCTCTGTATCGTAAAACGCGATGATTTCTTCTCTCTAATATTTTCTCCCCAAAACACAATATATGGAGTTGGAGTCAGAGAGGCAACAGGGGGCCCACAAGGTAGGGGGGCGTGCCCCCACCCTCGTGTAGAGGTGGTGGGCCCCTGGCCTTCATCTTTTGCAGGTATTTTTCATATTTTATGAAAAGTTGCTCCGTGAAGTTTCAGGTCATTCCGAGAATGTTTGTTTCTGCACATAAATAACACCATGATAATTCTGCAGAATACAACATCAGTCCGGGTTAGTTTCATTCAAATCATGCAAGTTAGATTCCAAAACAAGGGTAAAAGTATTTGGAAAAATAGATACAACGGAGACGTATCAACTCCCCCAAGCTTAAACCTTTGCTTGTCCTCAAGCAATTCCGTTGATAAACTAAAAGTGATAAAGAACAAAATTTTACAAACTCTATTTGCTCTTGTTGTTGTAAATATGTAAAGCCAGCATTCAAGTTTTCAGCAAAGATTATAACTAACCACATTCACAATAATGCATAGGTCTCAAGTTTACTCATATCAATGGCATAATCAACTAGCGAGCAATAATAATAAATCTTGGATGACAACACTTTCTCAAAACAATCATAATATGATATAACAAGGTGGTATCTCGCTAACCCTTTCTGAGACCGCAAAACATAAATGCAGAGAACCTTTAATGACCAAGGACTGACTAGACATGGTAATTCATGGTAAAAGAGATCCCGTCAAGTCATACTCAATGTAAACTAACAATAATGAATGCAAATGATAGCAGTGCTCTCCAACTGGTGCTTTTTAATAAGAGGATGATGACTCGGCATAAAAGTAAATAGATAGGCCCTTCGCAGAGGGAAGCAGGGATTTGTAGAGGTGCCAGAGCTCGGTTTTGAAATAGAGGTGAATAATATTTTGAGCGGTATACTTTCATTGTCAACATAACAACCAAGAGATGGCGATATCTTCCATGCTACAGACATTATAGGCGGTTCCCAAACAGAATGGTAAAGTTTATACTCCCCCTTCCACCAACAAGCATCAATCCATGGCTTGCTTGAAACAACGAGTGCCTCCAACTAACAAGAGTCCCAGGGGGAGTTTTGTTTGCAATTATTTTGATTTAGTTTGCATAAAGAATGGGACTGGGCATCCCGGTGACCAGCCATTTATCTCGTGAGTGAGGAGCGGAGTCCACTCCTCTTGAGAATAACCCGCCTAACATGGAAGATACAGACATCCCTAGTTGATACATGAGATATTCGAGCATACAAAACAAGATATTTATTTGAAGGTTTAGAGTTTGGCACATACAAATTTACTTGGAATGGCAGGTAGATACCGTATATAGGTAGGTATAGTGGACTCATGTGGAATAACTTTGGGGTTTAAGGGATTGGATGCACAAGCAGTATTCCCACTTAGTACAAGTGAAGGCTAGCAAAAGACTGGGAAGCGACCAGCTAGAGAGCGACAACAGTCATGGACATGCATTAAAATTAATCAACACCGAATGCAAGCATGAGTAGGATATAATCCACCATGAACATAAATATCGTGAAGGCTATGTTGATTTTGTTTCAACTACATGCGTGAACATGCGCCAAGTCAAGTCACTTAAATCATTCAGAGGAGGATACCACCCTATCATACCACATCATAACCATTTTAATAACATGTTGGCACGCAAGGTAAACCATTATAAGCTCCTAGCTAATCAAGCATGGCACAAGAAACTATGATCTCTAGTTGTCATTGCAAACATGTTTATTCATAATAGGCTGAATCAGGAACGATGAACTAATCATATTTACAAAAAACAAAAGAGGTCGAGTTCATCCCAGCTTTTCTCATCTCAGCCAGTCCATCATATATCATCATAATTACCTTTCACTTGCACGATCGAATGATGTGAATAATAATAATAGTGCACGTGCATTGGACTAAGCTGGAATCTGCAGGCATTCAATAAACAGGAGAAGACAAGGCAATATGGGATCTTTTGTTAGATAAACAATAATGCATATAAGAGCCACTTCAACAATTTAATTATGGTCTTCTCCTCTCGACCCCCAAAGAAAAGAAAAGAAATAAAACTATTTACACGGGAGAGCTCCCAACAAGTAAAAGAAGAACAGGAAATCTTTTTGGGTTTCTTTTTAATTACTACTACAAGCATGGAAATTAAACTGATTAAAAGCTACAAATATTTGTTTTGTTTTTCTTAAGGTTTATTAAACACACAAGAAGAAATCATAAAAAAGGAAAAAAACTAGCATGGATGATACAATGAAAAAGTATGGGCACCGACATCTAGCAATGAGTGTGTGAACATAAATGTAATGTCGGTGGGAAATACATACTCCCCCAAGCTTAGGCTTTTGGCCTAAGTTGGTCTATGGCCACGGCTGGCATGATGGATATCCATAATAGTAGTTGGGGTCGTACTGAGATGCAGCGGCTATCGCCTGCTGAGCTGCAGCGTGGCGACGAGCGGCCTCCGCTCTCCTCTTGTACTCATCTGCCTCTGCTTTCGTAATGGTATATCTTCCTCTTGCCTAATACTCAAAGAAGGCAGGAGCAGGGAGAGTAATATGGACAGCACGACGTCTGTCAAAGATTAGTCGATACTGGAGAGGCGATTCATTCCTCTCGATAAACTGATGGTGAACCATAGCATTAAAGTCTATGTAAGTAGGAGGTAATTCAATATCATCTTCGCGTATGGCTACACCAAGAAAATTAGCTATCCGAGTTGCATAAATTCCACCAAAGAAATCTCCGTTAAATCTATTAAGATGCAACCTACGTGCAACAATGGCTCCCAAATTATAAGATTTATCTCCTAACACAGCACTCCTAAGAATACTGAGATCGGGGACACACATGTGACATGCCTCATCTTTACCATTGATGCATCTACCTATGAAGAGAGCAAAATAATGTATAGCAGGAAAGTGAATGCTCCCTATGGTGGCTTGTGTTATATCTCTAGATTCTCCCACAGTTATACTAGCAAGAAAATCTCTAAATTCAGATTTGCGAGGATCCCTTATACTACCCCATTGTGGAAGTTTGCAAGTAGTGGTAAAATCCTCTAAGTCCATAGTATAAGAATTTTCATAAAGATCAAACAGGACAGTTGGAGAATTACGTGAAGTTGAAAATTCAAAGCTCCTCACAAAGGTACTGGTGAGGTTGTGATACTGGCTGCACTTCTCTTCCTCGAAGCTCAGAAGATCAGCGTTACGCAAATATGCGTTAAATTCTTCCTTAATTCCCGCTCGATCCATAAAGTTCTCAGAAGGCCATTCACAAGGACGCACTGGAGCGTCTCTTGGTGGCTCATCATCAGCATCACGCATTGCAAGCCTGGGTCCTTGCTTCATTGAAGAACCACCTTGGAACATTTTCCTAAGCATATTTCTTCCTCTGAAAAATTCTGAAACTTTTAGTAACTTCAAAATAAAGGTAAGCCAAACTCAATAATATTGATAGAAACTACTCCTACAAGTGCCTAGGGCCTATATCATGCATCAAAACTACTTGGAACCATATAAATTTTACATGCAAGCTCAAGAACAGGGTCACCTAAGAAGCAAAAAATTGCAATGAATAAAGCACTAGAACAAAAACTAATTGGACCAATGGAGGAGTCACATACCAAGGAACAATCTCCCCAAGCAGTTTTGGGAGAGGTGCTTTGAGCAAGGAGATCGAAAATGGCAGCAAAGTGAGCTAGAACTCGAGCTTGAGCTAGATATTCGTGTTTGGGGGAGGAAGGAGTGTATGGGTGAAAGGATAAGTGGAGGAGGGCCCCCGTGGGCCCACGAGGTAGAGGGCGCATCCAGGGGGTAGGGCGCGCCCTCCACCCTCGTGGGTAGGTGGTTGACCCCCCTACTGTGTTCTTAGTGCCAGATATTCTCAAATATTCTGGAAAAAAATCATATTTAAATTTCAGGGCATTTGGAGAACTTTTATTTTCAAGTTATTTTTATATTGCACGGATAATCAGATAACAGACAGAAAAATATTTATTTTCATTTTATTTAATATAAGTAACAGAAAGTAAAAGTGGGGTACAGAAGGTTGTGCCTTCTAGTTTCATCCATCTCATCATCATCAAAAGGAATCCACTAACAAGGTTGATCAAGTCTTGTTAACAAACTCATTCCGAATAACATGAAACCGGAGAAATTTCGAATAACACTATGTTACCTCAACAGGGATATGCACATCCCCAATAATAAGAATATCATATTTCTTCTTGACAGTAGGAAGAGGAAATTCAAAACCTCCAAATATAATCGATGGAATTTTTCCAATAGAATTGATACTGTGAACTTGAGGTTGTTTCCTCGGAAAGTGTACCGTATGCTCATTACCATTTACATGAAAAGTGACATTGCCTTTATTGCAATCAATAATAGCCCCTGCAGTATTCAAAAAGGGTCTTCCAAGAATAATAGACATACTATCGTCCTCGGGAATATCAAGAATAACAAAGTCCGTTAAAGCAGTAACATTTGCAACTACAATAGGCACATCCTCACAAATACCGACAGGTATAGCAGTTGATTTATCAGCCATTTGCAAAGATATTTCAGTAGGTGTCAACTTATTCAAATCAAGTCTACGATATAAAGAGAGAGACATAACACTAACACAGGATCCAAGATCACATAAAGAAGTTTTAACATAGTTTCTTTTAATGGAGCATGGTATAGTTGGTACACCGGGATCTCCAAGTTTCTTTGGTATTCCACCCTTAAAAGTATAATTAGCAAGCATGGTGGAAATTTCAGCTTCTGGTATCTTTCTTTTATTTGTAATTATATCTTTCATGTACTTAGCATAAGGATTGGTTTAATCGCATACGCATACGCAAAAAGATAGGTCTAATCATTTAAGCAAAGCGCTCAAAAACCTCATCATCATTTTTCTTGGATGGTTTGGGAGGAAAAGGCATGGGTTTCTGAACCCAAGGCTCTCTTTCTTTACCATGTTTCCTAGCAACAAAGTCTTTCTCATCATAACGTTGATTCTTTGATTGTGGGTTATCAAGATCAACAACAGGTTCAATTTCTATATCATTATCATTACTAGGTTGAGCATCATTATGACCATTATTATTAACATTACCACTAGTTTCAAGTTCATTACCAGATTGAGTTTCAGCATCAGAAATAGGAATATCATTTGGATTCTCAGGTGTTTCAACAATAGGATCACTAGAAGCATGCAAAGTCCTATCATTTTTCTTTTTCTTCTTTTTAGACGAACTAGGTGCATCTGTATTATTTCTCTGAGAATCTTGCTCAATTCTCTTAGGATGGCCTTCAGGATACAAAGGTTCCTAAGTCATTTTACCACCTCTAGTCATAACTCTAACGTCATTATCTTTACTATTCAATTCATTGAGCAAATCATTTTGAGCTTTAAGTACTTGTTCTACTTGAGTGGTAACCATAGAAGCATGTTTACTAATCAGTTTAAGTTCACCTTTAACATTAGCCATATAATCACCCAAGTGTTCAAGCATATTTGAATTGTATTTCAATTGTCTACCAAAATAAGCATTACAATATTCTTGCTTAGCCATAAATTTATCAAACTCATCTAACCATGGGCTAGCAAATTTAGTAAATGGGATTTAAGCTTTATCATATCTGTAGAGAGAATTTACCTTTACTACCTGTGTTGGGTTATCAAGACTATGGGTTTCTTCAATAGGTAATGGATTAAGATTATATGTTTCTTCAACACGCGGTAAATTAACACCATATATTTCTTCAATAGGAGGTAAATTCTTAACATCTTCAGCTTTAATACATTTTTCTTTCATAGATTTCTTTGCCTCTTGCATATCTTCAAGACTGAGAAATAGAATACCCCTCTTCTTCGGAGTTGGTTTAGGAATAGGCTCAGGAATTGGCTCCGGAGGTTTCCAATTATTTTCATTTGTCAACATATTATTCAATAGAATTTTAGCTTCATCCGGTGTTCTTTCCCTGAAAACAGAACCAGCACAACTATCTAGGTAATCTCTGGAGGCATCGGTTAGTCCATTATAAAAGATATCAAGTAATTCATTTTTCTTAAGAGGATGATCAGGCAAAGCATTAAGTAATTGGAGAAGCCTCCCCCAAGCTTGTGGGAGACTCTCTTCTTCAATTTGCACAAAATTATATTTATCCCTTAAAGCAACTTGTTTCTTATGAGTAGGGAAATATTTAGCAGAGAAGTAATAAATCATATCTTGGGGACTACGCACACAACCAGGATCAAGAGAATTAAACCATATCTTGGCATCACCCTTTAATGAGAACAAAAATATTTTAAGGATATAAAAGTAACAAGTTCTCTCATCTTTAGTGAACAGGGTGGCTATATCATTCAGTTTAGTCAGATGTGCCACAACAGTTTCAGATTCATAACCATGAAAAGGATCAAATTCAACCAAAGTAATTATATCAGGATCAACAGAGAATTCATAATCCTTATCATTAACAAAGATAGGTGAAGTAGCAAAAGCAGGATCAGGTTTCATTCTAGCATTTAGAGATTGCTTACTACATTTAGCTAATAACCTTTTGAGTTCATTTCTATTTTTGCAAGCTAAAATAGCTAAAGAAGCTTCTTGATTAAAAACATAACCCTTAGGAATAACAAGTGATTCTTCATCATCACTTTCATTAGTATCACCAGATTCAATATTTTCAATCTCTCTAGCCCTAGCAAGTTGTTCATCAAGAAAATCACTAAGTGGCACAGTAGTATCAGGCATAGAGGTAGTTTTATCATAAGTATCATGCATAGCAGAAGTGGCATCATGAATAACATGCGACATATCAGAACGAATAGCAGAAGCAGGTGTAGGTGTCACAAGCTTACACAAAACAGAAGGTCAATCAAGTGGAGAGCTAGATGGCAGTTCCTTACCTCCCCTCGTAGTTGAGGGATAAATCTTGGTTTTTGGATCTCTCAAGTTCTTCATAATGATAAGCAGATATATATCCAAAGTGACTCAAAGAATAGATCTATGCTCCCCGGCAATGGCGCCAAAAAATAGTCTTGATAACCCACAAGTATAGGGGATCGCAACAGTTTTCGAGGGTAGAGTATTCAACCAAAATTTACTGATTCGACACAAGGGGAGCCAAAGAATATTCTCAAGTATTAGCAGCTGAGTTGTCAATTCAATCACACCTGGAAACTTAATATCTGCAGCAAAGTGTTTAGTAGCAAAGTAATATGATAGTAGTGGTAACGGTAGCAAAAGGTAACAGTAGTAAAAGTAATGTTTTTGGTTTTTTGTAGTGATGATACCAATAGCAACGGAAAAGTTAATAAGCGGAGAACAATATGTGAAAAGCTCATAGGCAATGGATCAGTGATGGAGAATTATGCCGGATGCGGTTCATCATGTAACAGCCATAACCTAGGGTGACACATAACTAGCTCCAGTTCATCAATATAATGTAGACATGTATTCCGAATATAGTCATACGTGCTTATGGAAAAAAACTTGCATGACATCTTTTGTCCTACCCTCCCGTGGCAGCGGGGTCCTTACGGAAACTAAGGGATATTAAGGCCTCCTTTTAATAGAGAACCGGAACAAAGCATTAACACATAGTGAATACATGAACTCCTCAAACTACGGTCATCACTGGTAAGTATCCCGATTATTGTCACTTCGGGGTTAACGGATCATAACACATAATAGGTGACTATAGACTTGCAAGATAGGATCAAGAACACTCATATATTGATGAAAACATAATAGGTTCAGATCTGAAATCATCGCACTCGGGCCCTAGTGACAAGCATTAGGCATAGCAAAGTCATAGCAACATCAATCACAGAACATAGTGGACACTAGGGATCAAACCCTAACAAAACTAACTCGATTACATGATAGATCCCATCCAACCCATCACCGTCCAACAAGCCTACAATGGAATTACTCATGCACGGTGGTGAGCATCATGAAATTGGTGATGGAGGATGGTTGATGATGACGATGTCGACAGATTCCCCTCTCCGGAGCCCCGAACAGACTCCAGATCAGCCCTCCCGAGAGGTTTTAGGGCTTGGCGGCGGCTCCATATCGTAAAAGGCGATGATTTCTTCTCTCTGATTTTTTTATCCCCGAAACACAATATATGGAGTTGGAGTTGGAGTCGGAGAGGCAACAGGGGGCCCACGAGGTAGGGGGGCGCGCCCCCTACCCTCGTGGAGAGGTGGTGGGCCCCCTGGCCTTCATCTTTTGCATGTATTTTTCATATTTTCTGAAAAGTAGCTCCGTGAAGTTTTAGGTCATTCCGAAAATTTTTGTTTTTGCACATAAATAACACCATGGAAATTCTGCTGAAAACAGCATCAGTCCGGGTTAGTTCCATTCAAATGATGCAAGTTAGAGTCCAAAACAAGGGCAAAAGTGTTTGGAAAAGTAGATACGACGGAGACGTATCAATTCGCAAGGAGGACGCACTCACCCTCCTGCGACTGCGGCTCGGTCTCGTTGCCAGGAAGCCTCCAAGATTCGTGGGCAATCAAGCCCCCTGTGGCCAGAACCTCCACATCCTTCAGCTGAATCGTGGAGCGAATCCAGTCGCCCTGGGTCCAGTCAGGCGGCAGGCCAGACCTCGAGAAAGATCCCCCTGACTCGTCTTCTTGCCCTTCGGCTTCTCTGCCGCTGACGGCGTCACCTTCTTGGCGCGCTCCAGAGCCGCCGTCTTGTCCTTCCCCAACGTCGCAGGCTGCTCACGGGTAGTGCGGAGGTGTCGAGAGCAGCAGAGGACGAGGTGAAGAAACAGAGGAAGGAGAAGGAGAATGGGATGCGTTGTGCAGACGCACCGGCCTTGGAGCCTTTTATTTGCCCGTTTCTGAGTGGCTGACATGCGGGCCCGAGAAATCCTGTCAGATCCTGCAATAGTCGCACGCTCGGTATGTGGCGAAAAAGGCGGCATGGAGATCGAGGCGCCCCTGCCTAACTCATCCCGATTACTACAGCACTCTCCGTCCCGCGCGCTTTCCCAAATTTCGAATCCCGTGAGATCCAGGAATGGCAGCGCAATCAGTCACGCCAAAGATTTCGTTCTACTCCAACACTTGAAGCATTCCAGAATGAGTTCACTCGACAAATTCTAAATGGATCAAGGAACCTGTAAATAATGTTCAAGTTCCAACGTGGTTCGCCAACCCAAGCAAGATGCCCCCGAAGCGTAAAAATTGGGTCAGAACCATCTCCAACCTCTTCTCCCCTCGGACCTCGATCCATTCGGGGGCTAATGACGATAACATGTACCTAGGGTAGGGTAATAGCCCTGACCTAGACGGCCTTCCCAAGGACACTACCCAAAGATCAACAGCATTCAAAACACAATAGTTTCCACCGACTGGAATCTACTCAGAGTGCAACCCACTCGACCAACAATTCCACACGGATAACCCAATTCCATTCGACCAGTATATCACCATTCAACCGTACAAGAAACCACTCGGAATACAGAAGACCTAAAGTCACTTGGGATGGCAACGGTCAGGCGTTCACTTCGTAGTGTTAATGATCATTTATGTGTCTTTATTACTGGCGTTACCAGTAACGCCTCACCTTTATGTACATTGAACTCCTTGTAACGTGGGTTGCCTGGGGTCCTGGCGCACTCTATATAAGCCACCGCCTCCACTGAGATAAGGGTTCGCACCCCCTGTAACTTCACACATAATCCAGCCGACCGCCTCAGTGCACCGAGACGTAGGGCTATTACTTCCTCCGAGAAGGGCCTGAACTCGTAAATCTTGCATGCACAACCTCATCATAGCTAGGATCTTGCCTCCTGCTACGTACCCCCCTTTCTACTGTCAGACATAGAACCACGACAGGTATCATCATATATACCTAGTTCAATCTCGTTACTGGCAAGTCTCTTTACTCGTTCTGTAACGCATCATCCCACAAGTAACTCATTAGTCACATTGCTTGCAAGGCTTATAGTGATGTGCATTACCGAGAGGACCCAGAGATACCTCTCCGACAATCGGAGTGACAAATCCTAATCTCGATCTATGCCAACTCAACAAACACCATCAGAGACACCTGTAGAGCATCTTTATAATCACTCAGTTATGTTGTGACGTTTGATAGCACACTAAGTGTTCCTTCGGTATTCGGGAGTTGCATAATCTCATAGTTATAGGAACATGTATAAGTCATGAAGAAAGCAATAGCAATGAACTAAACGATCACAGTGCTAAGCTAACAGATGGGTCATGTCAATCACATCATTCTCTAATGATGTGATCCCGTTCATCAAATGACAACTCATGTCCATGGCTAGGAAACTTAACCATCTTTGATTAACGAGCTAGTCAAGTAGAGGCATACTAGTGACACTCTGTTTGTCTATGTATTCACACATATACTAAGTTTCCAGTTAATACAATTGTAGCATGAATAATAAATATTTATCATGATATAAGAAAATATAAATAACAACTTTATTGCCTCTAGGGTATATTTCCTTCACAAATTACCTGCTATTTCGAGTTAGATTTCTCAGCTGATCACATATACTCCAGTAGCTCCTTTTGACATGCTGAACATTATAATCGTATGTGTACGTACCACTAGAATGATTGTGATGTGGAGGGTGGAGTGCCTTGATGGTGACTGCGATGATGAGAGGGCCGCACGCCGGGTTCTCCTCGATGCCGGTGTTGTGGATGCAGAGACACACATCGCTATGCTTTGCCTTGAAGGCCCAGGCAGTGTTGGTGTAGATGGTTTCGATGGGATGCATGCCGGAGTCGGGGGCGACCGACACGTTGAGCTTCTCTTCCTGGGCACACGACCGAGCAACGATCAAGGTGATGGAGTAGTACATCTGACGGGTGACATTGAACTGCATCCGGATGGTGGCGTCGTTGCCCAGACGCAAGGCATTGGCTCCCTCGGGCACCGCCATGATCACGTCATCCTGCTTGTGCCCCAACTAGTTGTACTCGATGAACCCCGAAATCTCCCAGTATGGTACCGAGTAGCTTCTGTCATGGTTCTAAGACTGACAGTAGAATAGGGGGTAGGAATGTAGAGGCAAGATCCTAGCTATGGAGGAGTTGTACACATGAGTTTTATGAATTCAGGCCCTTCTCGGAGGAAGTAACAGCCCTACGTCTCGGAGCCCGGAGGCGGTCGACTGAATATATGTGTGTGAATTACATTAAGTGTGAACTCTTGTCCTAGAGGAGTTGGGTGGCTTATATAGAGTACGCCAGGACCCCAACTCCCCTCCGTTATACAAGGTTCAATGCTCATAAAGGAGGGGTGTTACTGGTAATGTCTGCAATAAAGTGTTGTAAATGCCCATAAAGCTATGGTTTAAGTCTTGACCATTGCAGAGTGGAGGGTTTCTCGTCTTCTGGTGGTCGAGTGAGCACATCTTCATGGTCGAGTGGATGATGGTTTCTCTTCGACTGCTTCTGATCCTTTGTAGAGATGTCCTCGGGGAGGGTATGTTGGACAGATCCATGACCCTACCCTAGGTACATAGCTTCATCATTAGCGCCCGAATGGATCAGGGTTTGAGTGAGGAAGGAGTTGGGAACACTTCCGACCCATTCCTTGTGTTATGAGTATATCTTGTTCTGGAACAATGAGTTGAGGTGATGACGTCGACTCCTTTCTCAGTCGCCTTGGTCCATTCTTGGTTTTTGTCGAGTGAATTTTCACGGTAGAATTCCTAATGATGATGTAGAGGATGTTTGTCTTCAGTCTGATAAGTTGCTCTGCTCTCCGCGGATTTCGCGGGATTCGAATTTTGGGAAGTGCGCCAGACGGACGGAACCGAGGTTATCGGGACGGATTAGGCAAGTCTCCTCGATCCCCGTGCCACCTTTTTTGCCACGTACTACGCGCATGACTGTTGCGGGATTTGTTTAGATCGCCTGGGTCCACCAGTCAGTCACTCGGGGGACGACCTTATAAAAGGCTCCGGACCAGGCCTCTGCCCCGTGCGCTCCCATTCTCTCTTCTTATTCTCCCGATCTCTCCGCCACTCTCGCTTCCGCTCTTGTCGCCGGACTCTCGCTCGAGCTCAACCCATCGCCATGGGGAAAGAGAGGACGGTGGCGCTGGAGCGCGCAAAGAAGGCAACCGCAAAGGCGAAGGGGAAGTGGACCAACTGGGGAGGATCCTCGTCGAGATCTGGCCTGCCGCCGGGCTGGATCCAGGGCGACTGGATCCGCTCGACAATCACCTAGGACGACCTCGACGACCTGGTGGAGGGGGGACTGATCCCCCACAAGTCGGCGCGGCTCCCGGGGAACGAAACTGAGCCGCATCCAAGGGAGGGTGAGTGTGTTCTCCTCGCCACCCATGTAGATCGCGGATTCTCACTGCCTCCCCATCCTTTCTTCCGGGTTTTTTTTAACTTCTTTGGGGCTCAACTTCACCATTTCACTCCAAACACCATAGTCTATTTGGCCGCTTTCGTGTCGATGTGTGAAAATTTCTTGGGCTGTCGACCGCACTGGGGCCTTTTCAAACACATCTTCACCTGCCGCTCCTAGTCGGTCAAAAAGGCCAAATCGAGTGACGAGAGGACACAAGTGATCCAGATGTGCGGGGGTCTGGGGATCCAGATGAGGAGCACGAGTACCTTCCCAGCCATGATCCTTCCCGACTCGGTCCGAGGCTGGCAGTCGACTTGGTTCTACTGCAAGGATCAGCCGACCCCGGGCCAGTCGACTAGACTTCCTCCTTTTGCTTTGGCTCGAGTGGAGAAGCCCGCCCCTCTAAAGGCAGTTCTAGAAGAGAAGGCGCAGGTCAAGGTGCTAGTCGAGCGGGTCGTCCAACTCATCCGCGACGGGGTGACCGGGATGGACCTGCTGGAGGTCTTTCTCGGTCGACGCATCCATCCGCTCCAGGCGTGTGATCATCCGATGTGGATGTACTCTGGGCTCGAGGATTCCACTCGGATCCACCCGGAGGATGTCAGCGGGATACCTTGGAGAAGTGGTTGATGGGGATCACCAGCAACAAAGACAACCCTCGGGGGTCTAGGAGGCTGATTCCATTGGACAACTCGCACCAGCCGGAGCAGGTATAATTCTGTTTTATCAAGTATCTTTCCGGTTCACCATGTGATATCTTGTTTATGGTCGACTGAATTTCTTTTGATCGTTGTCCTTTCAGGCCCTCATCGACATGTACTCAATGCCCAACAGAGTGCAGGACCAAGATGCCGAGGAAGAAGCTAGCGTGGGCGAGAGCGGCGAGGAGCATTCGGAGGCCGAGGAGGACGAGGAGAGCGATGAATCGACCGATGACGAAGAAGTCGACTCGCCTCCTCGCAGGAAGAGGAGATCCAAACACGCTCACGACTCGGCGAGCGCTCCGGACTTGGTGGCTGCGCCGACTGGTCAGTCTTCGAAGCGTCCTAGGACGTCTTCCCCAACACCGACTGAAAAGGCTCCAAAGCAGTCTAAAGTTGTGCCACCTCCAGCGCCGAAAGCTACCTACTCCAAACTGCCAAAAGCTTTGCCCAGGATCAAAGTGACCGTTCCTACAATCTCCGGGTAACCATCTGACTTGTCCTTTTCGTCGACTCAATTAACCGGACGTAACCGATTGAATGCGGGTCTTTGCAGTGCTGCTACGTCAGGAACCTCTTCACTCCAGTACCGGGACGAGGAAATGGAAGATGCGGTGACCTCCAACCCAGGTATAAACTCTTGCGATTTTGTTCTTGATTCTTTGGTCGATTGCGTTCGAGTGATTCACTTGGGGTCGAATGATCTGCCTTGCAGCTCCACCCAACGTCATCGATCTTCCAGATGACGATGAAGATGTGGCTCTTAAGCCCAGGAAGAGCAAGAAGGTAGCAGCTGGTAGGATGTCTCGGCAAGAACCCACTACGACACCTCCCATCTGTCAACCTGAAGACACGGGCAGGGCTTCTGTGACCTTCGCTGCACCCTTCTCGAGTGAGCACCCCACACTGCCGACTGCACCTGTGATACCTTCAGTCATCCAACTCCACACCACGGAGCTCCAAGCTACCGCACCTGGGTCGACTGCTCACTTTTTCACCAGCTACCCCGTCCCGGACAACCAGTCGAAAGCGGCTGCGGAAGCCATCCAACAGGCTGACATGATGATGGAGCAGGTGAAGACGGTGCATCAGAACAGCCAGGCTGCCTACGACACCAGTGCTGCCCTTCGGGCCAATGTCCAGGTGAGTAGACTTTCTGACTGTTTTTGCTCTATGAGGAAGTGTTACTCGAAAAAGTCTTCTTCTACATAATCTGTTGTTGTTTGCGTCGAATTAGAGAACCCACTGGGTGTTTTGTTGTTTTTGGTAGTTTCGATCATCCACTCGGTCTGGGCGAGTGGGATCTGAACCGGTGGGGGCACGCTAAGTGCACCCACTGGGTGTAGTCCCCGAGACCACGGTCGACTGCTGGCAGTCGACTTGGGTATGAGTTCTCCTTTCTTTTATTTTTTACTCCTTACACTTGACTCAGGCGGGCCGGTCAAGTGGGATCCAAACCGGTGGGGGCATGCCAAGTGCACCCACTAGGTGTAGTCCCCGAGACCACAGTCGACTACTGGCAGTCAACTAGGGTCTGAACAGCTTTTTTTGCGTCTTAGTCAGCGGGGGCACGCCAAGTGCACCCGCTGGGTGTAGCCCCTGAGACCACAGTCGACTGTGTGCAGTCAGCTGGGGTCTAAGCGAACTTCTTTAGGTTTTATTCACTCGGAAGTAAACAACCTTTGATCTTATCGACTGATCCGTCTTTTGCCTTCTGTAGAAGTCTTGTACTCTTATTTCTAAGTTTTCTGAACTTGAGGAGAAGCAGAGGCAACTCAACCTCGACTTGTAATTAGCTCAGCAGAATCTGAAGAAAGCTCAAGACGAAGCCGCTGGTATGGAAGGTAACTGAGTGTCGACTGACTTTCAATATATTTCTTTGATCTCTTCTTTGATTCGATTGTTTCTTTTGCAGAGAAAATGAAGTTGGCTTTGGAGAATAAGGACTCGGACCTCGCCGCCGCACAAAAAGCAGCCCAAGACAAAACTGCTCTCGCAGACCAGAAGCTTGCCTCAATCGGAACGCTGGAAGGAGAGGTGAACAAACTGAAATCTTGTCTTAATGAAGCTAACCGCGAGGTGACCAGTCTGAAGAAGGACAAGGTCGTCCTGAATGAAAAGTTGGAGTCTGCGATCCGCAAGAGGAATGACACTGAAGCTTATCTGAGGACTCTTGCCAAGAAGCTTTATCTCACGCTAGAAGGTATTTCTTTTAATCCGACTGTGTTGATGCTTGCGATCGGATCTTGCTCGGCCGATTGACTAATTTTTGGCTATAGAATTCTGCCAAGACTTCGACGAGGAAACTGGAAGGGTCGAGACGGGTCTGGACCCTATCGCTTCTCCAGTCTACGACGAAACTGCGATGAACGTGCTCCGACTGGAGTCCCGTATCGCCAGCGCCACAAGCTACATCGTGCGCCTGAAGGAAGTAGTCTCCCGAATCGACTCATCGCTTTGGCCAGGGGCGACGCTTCAGAATGACCTGGAATCCTTGATGACTCGACTGAACGAGATCCCTGATCGAGTGCAAGAATGGAATAAATCCTCCGCCCGGTGTGGTGCTGACGTGGCGCTGTCTTTGGTGCGAGTCCATTGCAAGGAGGCTCGTGAAGACAAGCTGGCTGCGATCAAAGTCGCTAACACCAAAAAGCATGACTTCCAGTCCTTCATGGAGACTTTCATTGCTGTCGCCACTCGGATCACTGATGGGATCGACCTGGACTCATTCATGGAGCCTGCCAGCCCTCCTCCGGCCGAGTGAACAAACTTATGAAACTTGAATCTGCTTTAAATTTACCTCGGAATGCCGAGTGATTGTTGTAACTGTTGAACTCCTTCGGGCTTGATGCCTGAGTACTTTTGATTTGTTGCTTGGAATTTTTAGGATTTATCTGAATTTGGTTTATTTTCGAATGTGCTTGCGTTTGCCTTCGAATGGACTTTGCTCACTGCTTGGAATAGTCTTTGCGCTGGAGACACAGCTCTGAGGTGGTGGCTCCAGTCGACCTGCGCTTCATCGTCCTTGCGGATAGGGATGGAGCGGACATTGTACTTGTGTCGTAGCTCCGAAGGAGAAGGTTGCAGTCGACCTACACCTCGTCGTCCTTGCGGATAGGGATGGAGCGGACGTTGTACTTGTGTCGTAGCTCCGAAGGAGAAGGTTGCAGTCGACCTGCACCCCATCGTCCTTGCGGATAGGGGTATGTTTCGGACTTAGGCAAGCACTGGACTGCAGCTAAGACTCCCGAGTGAGAGGACTGCTCTCCACTCGGTAGGATTTTTTCAAACTTAGGCGAGTACTGGACTGCAGCTAGGTCTCCTAGTGAGAGAACTTAGGCGAGTACTGGACTGCAGCTAAGCCCCCGAGTGGAGGATTGCTCTCCACTCGGTAGGATTTTTTCAAACTTAGGCGAGTACTGGACTGCAGCTAAGTCTCCTAGTGAGAGAACTTAGGCGAGTACTGGACTGCAGCTAAGCCCCCGAGTGGGAGGATTACTCTCCACTCGGTAGGATTTTTTCAAACTTAGGCGAGTACTGGACTGCAGCTAAGTCTCCTAGTGAGAGAACTTAGGCGAGTACTGGACTGCAGCTAAGCCCCCGAGTGGGATGTAACGCCCCAGATGTAACTTTCCCTTTTTGTACTCCAACTCTTGCCGCTTCCGGTGTTAAGTTATATTTATTTCTTGGGTTCGGGTCTTTGTCTCCATGTGTTGTTTTTCGTTGTCATGCATCTCATATCATGTCATCATGTGCATTGCATTTGCATACGTGTTCGTCTCATGCATTCGAGCATTTTCCCCGTTGTCCGTTTTGCATTCCGGCGCTTCGTTCTCCTCCGGTGGCCACTTCTAGCTTTCTTTCGTGTGTGGGGATTAATCATTTCCGGATTGGACCGAGACTTGCCAAGCGGCCTTGGTTTACTACCGGTAGACCGCCTGTCAAGTTTCGTGCCATTTGGACTTCGTTTGATACTCCAACGGTTAACCGAGGGACCGAAAAGGCCTCATGTGTGTTGCAGCCCAACACCCCTCCAATTTGGCCCAAAACCCACCAAACTCTGCTCCATGTCCTAGAGCGTTCGATCACGATCGCGTGGCCGAAAACCGCACCTCATTTGGACTCTCCTAGCTCCACTTATGCCTATAAATAGCCCCCCCGTTTTCGGATCTCGGATCTCTCCCCGTCCAACCCTAGTCTAAAAAAAACAGATCCCCGCACCGACGGACGTGTCCGCGCCAGACCGGACAACGTCCGCTGCTCGCCTCCACCAACCCGCCGCCGCCACGTGGCCCTGCCGCCTCGCCGCCGCCGCGGGCCGGGAGGCCCGGATCCGGCCCCCGCGGCCCGGAGTCGCCGCCGCCAGCCTCGCCTACCCCGCCGCCTTGCCGCCCGCCGCGCCGCCCCGCCGTGCGCCGGAGCTCCACGCCGGAGTCGGGCGCCGCGCCGCCTGCCACCTCGACGGCCGAGCCGGCCCCGCCGCCCCTCGCCGCGGACGCCGCCGCCGCCGCCCTCCACCGGCCTACCTCGACGCCGGCCAAGCCCCGGCCTCCTCTTCTTCCTCTCCGGCAAGTCTCCGGCGGTGAACAGTAAAATCCGGCGAGCCTCGGGAACCGTGCAAATCTGGATATGAAAATATCCCGGTTGACTTTCTCCTCCGAACCCTAATTTTTTATGCCTACTTTGACCTGTCGTATCTTTGCATCCGTAGCTCCGATTTGGGTATATAATATATCAAAATGTTCGTATCGACGAGTACATCATTTCGTTCATTGCATCATTTTCATTTGAGTTCATCCTGATCCCCAAAATGCTGTTAGAAGGAGGCTTCGTGAGTTATTTGTCAGATCTGCTAGTTCATCTTAGACTTTTGTCATTTTTGCCATGATTATTGTGTGCATGCTATGCCTGTGAGTCCTTCATATGTTTTGTTAAGGATTTTGTCTTCTTTCCAGAGGTGCAACCCATGCATTTTTAGGATGTGTGTGGTGACTTGTGCAAGCTTGCAAAGTGAGGCACCCGGTAGATCTGTTTTCTGAGACTTAGTAGTTTTCACTAAGTCTGGGATTATTTAGTTCATGATACCATATGTTCAGCTTGTTTCCTAGTGATCCGTGCCTCTTTTGAGGAGGATTAGTAAAGGAGTTTTGTTAATCACGTTATGCTCTATCCATCCATGTCTTTGTTTGCAATTATGGAGTACCCTAGCTTGAGATAATCGAGCTCTACTTTTGCTTCGTTGTGAATTTGGGCAGATCGTCAACTAGTTTGCGATTTTGCCGATGTTGTTGTAGTTGATCCATGCATGCTATGCCATTGTTCTTGCCATGTCTAGCTTATATTTTGTGCCTTCTTTATGGATGTATGCTTGCCTTGCCATGACTTGCACCATAGTGAGTGCATCAAGCTCGTTTACATGCCTTCGTGAGTTATATTTCAGCATGTCTCAGTTTTCACTAAGTCTGAAAACTAATTGTGTTTGAGCTATGTTCGTGTGCTTGTTAGTATATTTTGTGATCCCTTTTGGCCCCAGGTCACTTTGGGACTTTTGTTAAGCTTGTTGAGTAGATCCATGCCATGCTCTTCTTTGTCATAATCAGGTCATGTATGATGTTGTTTTGCTACTCCGAAGAGGGCTTCACGATCTGAAATTTCAGACAAGTGTTAATTTCACTAAGTCTGGAATCTGTTTTGCATTTGCGTTTTTGCCATGCTTGTTTGAACCTCATAATGGATGAATTGGCCGTAGCTCAGTGCTAGTCTTTCGTTAAGAATCTTGTGTGCATCCCTGCCATGTATTTTGTTGTCATGTTTGGGTGCTGTAGCATGTTCATTTCGTTGCTTTTAGATGCCTACTTGCTGTAAATCGCAGACCGGTGTCATATCTTAAAACGCTTGCCATTTCCAAACCGTAACTCCGTTTCCGGCGTTCTTTATATTGTTTTCAAGCGATTTCATCTCATCTTTCCAGTGGGACGCTTGGAATTCCAAGTTGAGGTCAGGTTCATGCATTTCCTGTCATATTTTGCATTTTGCGTCCCGCATCGCATCCCGCATAGCATGTCATCATTGCATCATATCGCTTGATCCTTGCACGTGGTTGATTGTATCCTTGTTGCTTGTTTGTCTTGTTTGGGTAGAGCCGGGAGACGAGTTTGCTACCGAGGAGCCCGTTGAGTTTGCTTGTGAGGATCCAGTCAACTCTGACAACTGTGCAGGCAAGATGATCATACCCTCGAAATCACTACTATCTTTGCTATGCTAGTTTGCTCGCTCTTGCTATGACAATGCTACGATGCCTACCTTTTGCTTGTCAGCCTCCCAATTGCCATGTCAAACCTCTAACCCACCTTGTCCTAGCAAACCGTTGATTGGCTATGTTACCGCTTTGCTCAGCCCCTCTTATAGCGTTGCTAGTTGCAGGTGAAGTTGGAGCCGTTCCGTGTTGGAACATTTACTTACTTGTTGGGATATCATTATATTGCTATGTTATCTTAATGCATCTATATACTTGGTGAAGGGTGGAAGGCTCGGCCTCTCGCCTAGTGCTTTGTTCCACTCTTGCCGCCCTAGTTTCTGTCATATCGGTGTTATGTTCCCGGATTTTGCGTTCCTTACGCGGTTGGGTGATAATGGGAACCCCTTGATATTTTGCCTTGATTAAAGCTTGTCCAGCAATGCCCAACCTTGGTTTTACCATTTGCCACCTAGCCTTTTCTTTCCCTTGGGTTCTGCAGACTCAAGGGTTATCTTATTTTAACCCCCCCGGGCCAGTGCTCCTCTGAGTGTTGGTCCAAACCGTCAGCCGCTGGTGGCTACCAGGGGCAACTCTGGGCTGGCCTACCGGAAGTTTAGACAATCCGAGTGTGCCCTGAGAAACAGATATGTGCAGCTCCTATCGGGATTTGTCGGCACATTCGGGCGGTGTTGCTGGTCTTGTTTTAACCTGTCGAAGTGTCTTGAGTTACTGAGATACTGAGTCTGATCGGAACGTCTTGGGAGGAGGTCTATTCCTTCGTTGACCGTGAGAGCTTGTCATGGGCTAAGTTGGGACTCCCCTGCAGGGATTGAACTTTCGAAAGCCGTGCCCGCGATTATGGGCAGATGGGAATTTGTTAACGTCCGGTTGTAGATAACTCGAACCTTAATTAATTAAAATGAATCAACTGAGTGTGTTACCGTGATGGCCTCTTCTCGGCGGAGTCCGGGAAGTGGACACGGTGTCGGAGTAATGCTTGCGCAGGTTGTTCCTTTAGATTCTCGCTCGCGCTTTGCCTCCTCTTCTCGCTCTCTTTTGCGTATAAGTTAGCCACCACATATGCTAGTCGCTTGCTGCAACTCCACATATACATTTGCCTATCCTTCCTATAAGCTTAAATAGTCTTGATCGCGAGGGTGCGAGATTGCTGAGTCCCTGTGGCTCACAGATACTATAACTCCAGATGCAGGTCCAGGTGATTCCGCTCCAGGTGACGAGTACGAGCTCAAGTGGGAGTTCGACGAGGACTCTCAGCGTTCCTACGTGTCTTTTCCTGATGATCAGTAGTGGTGCCTAGTTGGGGTTCGATTCCGGGCCTTGTCGCATGTTGGGTTTTTTTATTCTATTTTGGCGCCGTAGTCGGGCCATGAGTGTTTGTATGATGGATGTTATTTATGTACTTTGATGTGACATGGCGAGTGTAAGCCAACTATGTACCTCCCCCTTTTATTATATATTGCCTGGGATGTTGTGATGATTGCCTAACTTGCGACATTGCTTTCAATGCGGTTATGTCTCTAAGTCGTGCCTCGACACGTGGGAGCTATAGCCGCATCGCGGGCATTACATGGGAGGATTGCTCTCCACTCGGTAGGATTTTTTCAAACTTAGGTGAGTACTGGACTACAGCTAAGCCTCCTAGTGAGAGAACTTAGGCGAGTACTGGACTGCAGCTAAGCCCCCGAGTGGGAGGATTGCTCTCCACTCGGTAGGATTTTTTCAAACTTAGGCGAGTACTGGACTGCAGCTAAATCTCCTAGTGAGAGAACTTAGGCGAGTACTGGACTGCAGCTAAGCCTCCGACTGGGAGGGTTGCTCTCCACTCGGTAGAATTTTTTCAAACTTAGGTGAGTACTGTACTGCAGCTAAGTCTCCTAGTGAGAGAACTTAAGAGAGTACTGGACTGTGGCTAAGCTCCCGAGTGGGAGGGTTGCTCTCCACTCGGTAGAATTTTTTCAAACTTAGGCGAGTACTAGACTGCAGCTAAGTCTCCTAGTGAGAGAACTTAGGCGAGTACTGGTCTGCAGCTAAGCTCCTGAGTGGAGGATTGCTCTCCACTCGGTAGGATTTTTTTCTAACTTAGGCGAGTGCTGGACTGCAGCTAAGTCTCCTAGTGAGAGAACTTAGGAGAGTACTGGACTGCAGCTAAGCCCCCGAGTGGAGGATTGCTCTCCACTCACTAGGATTTTTTCAAACTTAGGCGAGTACTGGACTGCAGCTAAGTCTCCTAGTGAGAGAACTTAGGCGAGTACTGGACTGCAGCTAAGCCCCCGAGTGGAGGATTGCTCTCCACTCGGTAGGATTTTTTCAAACTTAGGCGAGTACTGGACTGCAGCTAAGTCTCCTTGTGAGAGAACTTAGGCGAGTACTGGACTGCAGCTAAGCCCCCGAGTGGAGGATTGCTCTCCACTCGGTAGGATTTTTTCAAACTTAGGCGAGTACTGGACTGCAACTAAGTATCCTAGTGAGAGAACTTAGGCGAGTACTGGACTGCAGCTAAGCCCCCGAGTGGAGGATTGCTCTCCACACGGTAGGATTCTTTCAAACTTAGGCAAGTACTAGACTGCAGCTAAGTCTCCTAGTGAGAGAACTTAGGTGAGTACTGGACTGTAGTTAAGCCCCCGAGTGGGAGGATTGCTCTCCACTCGGTAGGATTTTCTTTCGAACTTAGGCGAAACGGATTCGTGACTAAGCCCACCCACTAGGGGATTTCAGAAGCAAATAAGAACACAACAATCTAATGATAGGACCATAAGCTCTTGTCTTTGATAAACAAATTACAAAGGTGTTTCTTATTACATTTTATTCGAACGAGTGCTTAAGTATAAAAGGGGCGGAGCAGCTCCACGTTCCAAGCTCGTGGCTCGTCTTTCTGATGCTCAATACTGTAAAGATGGTATGCTCCGTTGTGGAGAACTTTGGTGATGATGAAGGGGCCCTCCCAAGTCGGGGCAAGCTTGTGTGGTTTCTATTGATCCACTCAAAGAACCAAGTCTCCTTCTTGAAAGGCTCGACCCCTCACATTTTTGGCGTGGAATCGACACAAGTCTTGCTGGTAAATGGTCGAGCGGATCAAGGCCATCTCTCTTTCCTCGTCTAAGAGATCGACTGAATCTTGCCGGGCCTGCTCTGCTTCCTCTTCGGAGAAGAGCTCAACTCGGGGTGCATTGTGGAGCAGATCACTTGGCAGAACAGCTTCGGCTCCATAGACTAAGAAGAAAGGAGTTCGTCCGGTCGACCGATTAGGAGTTGTCCTCAAACCCCACAGAACTGACAGAAGTTCATCAACCCAAGCGCCTGCTGTGTGTTTGAGATCACGCATCAGTCGGGGTTTCAGTCCTTTGAGAATTAGGCCATTGGCTCTTTCTTCTTGTCCGTTCGACTGCGGGTGAGCGACAGAAGCATAGTCGACTCGAGTGCCCTAAGAGGCGCAGAAAGCTCTGAACTCATCGGAATCGAAATTCGATCCGTTATCCGTGATGATGCTGTGTGGGACTCCATATCTGAATGTCAATTCTATGATAAAACTGATAGCGGTGCTAGCATCAAGGTTCTTGATAGGTTTAGCTTCGATCCATTTGGTAAACTTGTCGACTGCAACGAGCACATGAGTGAAGCCGCTCCTGCCAGTTCTCAGTGGTCCAACCATATCCAGTCCCCAAACAAAAAAGGGCCAGATGAGGGGAATTGTCTTTAGGGCTGACGTTGGCTTGTGAGACATGTCGGAGTAAAACTGGCAGCCTTCACATCTATCGACTATATCTTTCGCCATTTCATTTGCGCGTGGCCAATAGAATCCAGCTCGGTATGCTTTAGCCACGATGGCCTGAGAGGACGCATGATGACCACAAGTCCTCGAGTGGATGTCATTGAGGATCATTCGACCTTCTTCTGGTGTTATGCATTTCTGACCAACTCCAGTCACGCTTTCCCTGAACAGCTGCCCTCTTATCACAGTAAAGGCCTTGGATCGACGGACGATCTGTCGAGCCTCTTCTTCATCCTCTGGGAGTTCTTTCCTGAGGATGTACGCAATGTAGGGCACCGTCCAGTCGGGAGTAATGGCCAGAACCTCCATGATCAGGTCGACCATGGTTGGGACCTCGACTTCAGTCGGATCTGTGGCGCTCTTAGGTTGTGGGGGCTCTTCAGTAAAAGGATCTTCCTGAACTGTCAGCGAGTGAATATGCTCCAAAAACACATTGCTGGGAATGGCTTCTCTTTTGGAACCTATCTTTGCCAAATCGTCGGCTGCTTGATTTTTCAGTCGGGGTATGTGGTGGAGTTCTAACCCCTCAAACTTCTTCTCAAGCTTTCTCACCGCGTTGCAGTAACCAGTCATGGCTGGGCTTCTGACATCCCACTCCTTCATCACTTGATTAACTACCAAATCTGAGTCGCCATAGACCATGAGGCGACGGACGCCGAGTGAGATGGCCATGCGCAACCCATACAAGAGTGCTTCATATTCTACTTCATTGTTGGAGGAATCA
Source organism: Triticum aestivum (assembly GCF_018294505.1). Taxonomy (NCBI): domain Eukaryota; kingdom Viridiplantae; phylum Streptophyta; class Magnoliopsida; order Poales; family Poaceae; genus Triticum; species Triticum aestivum. The sequence goes on from NC_057797.1 coordinate 595,729,465, forward strand.
AAGTGAATCTGGAGGACATATCTGAGCTTGTCTCCTCGGGGGGATACCAGAACTACTCCATCACCAGAACCGTTCAGCATCTTGGATCCGTCAAAGAACATGGTCCAGTGCTCAGAGTGAACTTGAGTCGGCAGTTGCTATTCGATCCACTCAGTAAGGAAATCTGCTATTGCTTGGGACTTGATAGCTTTCTTTGCCTCAAACTTGATATCCAAGGGAAGGAGTTCAATCGCCCATTTGGCCACTCGACCAGTTGCATCTTTGTTGTGCAGAATCTCTGACAATGGAGCGTCGCTGACGACTATAACAGAGTAATCCGAGAAATAGTGTGCAACCTTCTTCGTGGTCATGTAAATCCCATAGACAAACTTCTGATAATGAGGATATATCTACTTTGACTGGGTCAGGACTTCCGGAAATATAATAAACTGGGCGTTGAACCTTATAAGCTTTTCCTTCTTCTTCCCGCTCGACCGTAAGTACAGTACTGACGACTTGTCCAGTGGCTGCTATATAAAGTAGTAGAGGCTCTTTGCTGATCATAGCAGCAAGCACTGGCTGGGTGGAAAGCAGGGCTTTTAGCTCTGCAAACGCTGCATCAGCTTCTGGGGTCCACTCGAACTTGTCTGATTTCTTCATGAGTCGGTAAAGAGGCAACGCCTTTTCACCGAGGCGAGAAATGAATCGACTTAGGGCGGCCAAGCAACCAGTAAGCTTCTGGACATCATGCACACACACAGGGCGTTTCATTCGGAGTATAGCGCCTACTTTCTCTGTGTTAGCATCGATTCCTCGTTCGGAAACAAGAAAACCGAGTAACTTTCCGCTTGGAACTCCAAATGTGCAGTTTGATGGATTGAGCTTGATATCATACCTTCTGAGGTTGGCAAAGGTTTCAGCAAGGTTAGTCAGTAGGTCGGAACCTTTACGTTACTTGACCACAATGTCATCCATGTATGCTTCCACATTCCGACTGATCTGAGTGAGCATACACTTCTGAATCATCCGCATGAATGTGGCTCCAGCGTTCTTCAAACTGAATGGCATTGTGACATAACAGAAGCACCCAAACAGGGTGATAAAAGTTGTCTTTATTTCCTCGGGTCCGTACAGACGGATCTGGTGGTACCCGGAGTAGGCGTCCAAAAAGAACAAACGCTCGCACCCTGCAGTCGAGTCGACTATCTGATCGATACGAGGGAGAGGGAAGTGATCTTTTGGGCAGGCCCGATTGATATGCTTAAAATCAATACACATGCGAAGTGAGTCGTCTTTCTTTGGGACCATGACAACATTGGCTAACCACTCGGAGTGATAAATCTCTCGGATAAACTTAGCCGCTAAAAGCCGAGCCACCTCTTCACCGATTGCCTTTCTTTTCTGGATGGCAGACTGTCGAAGATGCTCTTTGACTGCTTTCACCTTCGGGTCGACTCGCAAACGATGCTCAGCCAGTCCCCTGGGAACACCCGGCATGTCAGAAGGCTTCCATGCAAAGATGTCCCAGTTCTCACGGAGGAACTGGATGAGCGCTTCTTCCTATTTGGAGTCGAGTGTGGTTGAAATGTGAGTCGGAGCTGCATTGGGATCTGTCGGGTGGATGTGAATCAACTTCGTTTCACCAAACGACTGGAATGCTGAATCTGTGGCTGGCTTCTTGGCTCGCAGCAAGTCACTCGGATCTGCATTTTTCTGGTATTCTTGCAATTCTACCACGGCCATCTGGGCATCGGCGATCTTTGAGCCCTTCTGGAAGCATTCTTCTGCCTTCTTTCGGTTACCAGAGATAGTGATCACTCCTCTGGGACCAGGCATCTTCAGTTTGAGGTACACGTAACATGGTCGAGCCATAAATCGTGCATAAGCTGGCCTGCCTAGAATTGCATGATAAGCACTCTGGAAATCCACAACTTCAAACATCAACTTTTCTTTGTGGTAATTTTTGGAATCACCGAAACCCACGTCGAGTGCAATCTGACCGAGGGATGCAGCCTTCTTGCCTGGAATGACCCTATGGAAACTCATATGGCTTTCGCTGAGTCTAGACATCGGAATGCCCATTCCTTTCAATGTTTCTGCATACAGTATGTTTAGGCCACTGCCACCGTCCATTAGGACCTTCGTCAGTCGAGTGCCTTCGACCATCGGGTCGACCACCAGTGCTTGCCTCCCAGGGGTGGCGATTTGCGCTGGATGATCAGACTGGTCGAATGTAATGGCAGTCTGCGACCACTTCAAGTAACTGGGTGTCATCGGAGCGACCATGTTCACTTCCCTGTTGATGACTTTCAATCGACTTTTGCTCTCAACGTCAGCAAAAATCATCAGAGTAGAGTTCACGTGGGGATAACCATCATCATCATCCTCTCCCTCATCCTCAGCCTTGTCTGCCTCCTTCTCCTTTTCCTTGGACTGTTTCTCTCGGAACTACTGGATTAGGAGCCAACACTGTCGAGTGGTGTGCTTCGGGTAAATGAAATTATCTTCTTCATCTTTTTTGGTGTGGATATGGCACGGCAAATCCAACACGTCATTTCCATCTTGATCTTTTACTTTCTTGGAGTTCCACGGCCCTTTGGGCTTCCCCTTGAACTTTCCTTGAACCACAGCCAAGGCTTCACCCGGAGCAACTGGCTCGGCCTTGCTCTTCTGTTTCCGACTGGAGTTTCCTCCTCCGGCTTCATGGGCGACTGCTTTGTGCTTGCCACTCCGGAGTCGCTCTTCTTCTTCACCATTGGCATACTTGGTGGCAATTTCCATCATCCGAGCCAGAGTCATATTTCCTATCCGGCCGAATTTCATATTCAACTCCCGATACCTAACGCCTTCCTTAAAGGCACAAATTGCCTGATGATCTGACACATCTTCTACCGTGTGGTGTAGGGTGATCCATCTCTGGACATAATCCCTCAAAGTTTCATTCGGTTTCTGAACACAACACTGTAATTCTGTCAAACCTGCCGGCCGTTTGCAAGTGCCCTCGAATGTTCTAACAAACACTCACGCGAGATCTTCCCAAGTATAGATGCTGCCAGGCGCTAACTGATTCAGCCATGCTCTAGCCGAGCCCTCCAACATCAGAGGAAGGTGTTTCATGGCCACTTCATCATTGCCGCCACCAATCTGGATAGCCACTCGGTAGTCTTCAAGCCAAGTATCAGGCTTGGACTCTCCGGTGAACTTACTAACTCCAAACGCCAACCTGAAGTTGGGGGGAATCACCGCAGCTCTGATAGCTCTGCTGAAGCACTCTGGACCAGAGACATGCACCCTGTTGCTGGTTTGCGGATCTCTGTCATGGCCCTCTTGGCGAGCTCTGTTTCTGTCGACCAAGCACTACACGAGAATAGATCTCGCATCAAAGCCTGGCTCCCTGGGGTCGACCGGAATTCCTCTTCCGACACTGTGAGGGCGTCTGTCTTCATGTGGCCGAGGCACGTATGACCCAGTCCTTGGAGGAGGCGTGGGCACTCGACGGCAATCATCGCGATCGGCACGGCGATCATACCGCTCTCGGTTTCTATACTGATCACGCCGATCTCCACGTCCCTCGCGCCTCGGGGGCGATCTCGGGCTATGGGCCGACTGAACTGTGTCTGTGACCACGGATCTGCTATGGATCCTATCCCGCGACTGAGACACGATCGTATTCTACTCTCCCGCTGCCTGGAGCAAGGCTCTGATCTGCACCAGACCTCGGCCAGCTTCTGATTGGGAAGGTTGGATCGACTCTGCTATCCGGGAAGCAGCTGCTAGATTTTGGATCGGTGTTCGGTATACCTGAGTCGGAGGTGGAAAAAGATGGCGTCGGCTGGACACAGGAGCACGCTGTCGAGCGCGATCGTCGAGAGCGCGTTGGAGGTTCTCCAATCGAGTGCGCTCAGCCAGGTTGGCCAAGCGCTCCTGCTCCAAGGCCTGGGCCTCAGGGGTTTCTCCAATTATAGGAGTATGCAATGCATCCATGTTCCGGTGGCGAAGTTCCTCCCTCTGCTGCGAGGATAGGGGTTCTAGGCGGTACTCCTCGTGAACGCGCGACGGATCGCCGTTCCCGTCGCCTCCGTCTTCGCGGTTGAAGCCAGGAGGGCTGCGTGGTCCGTTGACCATCAAAACTTCCGCCGCCGGGTCGCTGCTGTCGCATTCGGATGCGGTCTCTACGGAGCCAGTCAACAGATCAAACAGGCCGTAGAGAGTTTCGTCGGGCTCAATCGCCGCGACTTGAGGGGTGGCCGACTGGCGGGCCACCGCATGCTTCACCCACCGCTGAAGCCTCGACCGACCGGTGCGCTTGCTCCAGCGGGTCGCAGGGAGGGGGAAAGCTGCTGGAGTCGACTGGTATTGGGTCGACGGTTGCCGCAGGAGGACGCCGCGGACGCACGCGCGAAAGTGCGTCGCCCCACGGGCGGGGAGCGCGTCGGCGTCGAGTGGTGCCTCCTAAAGCCAAGCGGAGTCGTCGGCGATAAACACGAGCGCGTAGAGACGGATCTTGCGGCCCTCAGCCAAACCTCCGCCCGGAACCATGATGAAGGGGATCGGAAAAATTGCAATTTCTCCAACAAGTCGCTAAGACACCTGCCCCACGGTGGGCGCCAACTGTCGTGGTTCTAAGACTGACAGTAGAATAAGGGGGTAGGAATGTAGCGGCAAGATCCTAGCTATGGAGGAGTTGTACACAGGAGTTTTACGAGTTCAGGCCCTTCTCGGAGGAAGTAACAGCCCTACGTCTCGGAGCCCGGAGGCGGTCGACTGAATATATGTGTGTGAATTACAGAAAGTGCGAACCTTTGTCCCAGAGGAGGGGGGTGGCTTATATAGAGTACGCCAGGACCCCAGCTCCCCTCCGTTATACAAGGTTCAATGCTCATAAAGGAGGGGCATTATTGGTAACGTCTATAATAAAGTGTTGTAAATGCCCATAAAGCTATGGTTTAAGTCTTGACCGTTGCAGAGTGAAGGGTTTCTCGTCTTCTGGTGGTCGAGTGTCTTCAAGGTGGTCGAGTGGATGATGGTTTCTCTTCGACTGCTTCTGATTCTTTGTAGAGATGTCCTCGGGGAGGGTATGTTGGACAGATCCATGACCCTACCTTAGGTACATAGCTTCATCAGCTTCCTGTTACCACCGTGCCGTTCGTCAACTGTGACTTGTCCGGTCCATTTTTGAAGTTTCCGTTGGGTAACAGCCCTACGCAGGAAAATCGATGGTTATTCTTTTTCAAACAGATTAGACAGCTAATAAATCTCCTAAACGACGTATACATACAGTTAAAAATAATTGGGATAAACCCCTCAAGAAATAATAATTGGATAATCAAGGCGCAAATGAACAAATTTGTAAAATATGGGCACCAAAAGTTCAATCCAATAAATCAATAGAAAAATCGTATGAACTCTAACATTCGTATGGATTTTCTTTCAATCAAATATGCCTTGACAGGTATTCTTGAAGATACTGCACATGAACTCCTAATGTCCAGCTAACAGTCAGCACTTGGTATTGAGCTAAGGAAATCATAATATCCTTGGAGCTTTGATCGAATCTTCAACGTTTTCGACCATACACTGATATGTCTATACATTATCATGCAGACCACCAACAAATAACTTGTCGTCACATGATATTTCGTCCAGAAAGATCACTGACATGGCTGGCCTGATACACTCCAGTTAGATCGAATGTGAACAGACAATATTCTGAAGAAACAGATCAGTTGGCCATGTTCATGTACATGTCAACCTAACACAAATCTCAAGTCCGATGACTGGTATATGAACAATGCACGTGTATACCATGTGACGGGGAAGGCGAAACCTGTGTATACACACGTGTATGCCTGGCCTGTGAACAATGCACATGCCCATCCATGATCAACATAGTACTGTAACTTCCATACAAAGTGAGACAAATAACATATTCCCTCGGTCCAGAATTAACTCCATACAAAGTGAGACAAATAACATACTCCATCCATTTGGAATTAACTGTCGCTTAAATGAATGTATCAACAATGATTGTACATGAGTACTACTTGTTCGTCCCATAATGTGAAAAATGTTTTTTGACACTACACTAAAATCAAAAAACATTTTATATTATGTGACGAAGGGAGTAGTTCTTACCATCGGTGACGACATAAGCCGCTCGAGCAGCCACGGCAACGAGCAAGAAGAGCGCCGTATAAAGAGTGCTCTTCTTCTTTCTTTTTTTTGCGGGGAGTATAAAGAGTGCTCTTCGTCATGGCCTCCAACAGTAACCCTTCACATGATGGTCTATGTGGTTCCTTAGGTTGCACTTGTACCCCTTGTCTTTCTCGAGCTCTATATGTGGGTAGAGATGAACCAACAAATCAAGCTACCGCAGTACGTGCCCGCCGGCCGTGTGGTTTCAGCACTCGGTTTTGGAGTAAACCATCCTAGACCAGTGCAAGGGCTTATATTAAGCCCTGTGGCGCTTATTAGCGGCCGGCCTGAGCCTGACACACCGACGACCAAGCATACCCCGCGTAGCGAAGGGCGGCCACCGCCCACCTGACCGATCACGGTGAGATGCGTCGGTTGGCGCAAGGGAACGACTTCAGGCATCTCTGGTTCGCTCTGGTTTCGAGGGTCGCGGCTCGAGACGACGAAGATTGCCGTACGCGTTGGGTAGTGGTGATCTGCAGACCGGCCGGCCGGCTAGCTGCAGCCGCGGCAGGGGGAGACTCTGCGTGCGTTCACGTGGCTGCACGACACGTCGGTGTGGCCAGTAGAGTAGAAGTTTCCACCTGAGTTTCCACGCGCACGCAGTGTCCGATTTGTCGGCTCTCGTGGCATTTATTTGGTCCAGACTCCATAGGGCAGCCGGCTGTGGCGGAGCAAGCAGAACTGTTTTATAAACCAGAGGTAGTACAGCCTAGTTTTTTTTTCGCGGCCCGAGAACCGGCACATTGGGCGCCGCAATTGTCTAGTGGAAGCTGGAGATGAATAATCTCTCCATTTTTCGCTATTTTTCTGCTAATACGATGAATCTTCTCCTAGCCTTGTAGTACTCCCTCCGTTTTCTTTTACTTTGCATATAAAATTTGATCAGTTAAACTAAACAAGATTTGACTAAATTTATATCAAATTATCAACATCTACAATACTAAAGTTATATGGTAAATGAAAGTTGATTTCATGATGAATCTAATATTATTGATTTCATATTGTGAATACTGATATTTTTTCTAGTCGAAAATTACAAAGTTTGACATTTACCAAATTTTAAATGCAAACTAAAAAAAACGGAGGGAGTATAATTTGTTCTAAAACGGGTTTGTTTGGGTTTAGTTAACCTTTTGACCTCTTTCAAAACTTATTTCATCTTCTGATCTTTGATGATAGCTCCATTTATATTAGCACCACCAATAAACGTGGCTGTACTATCATCATCATACATGGTGTCTTTCATTGTCACACTCCTCGCAATAAAAAACTCTCCCAGGCGCAGGAAGAGAGCGCCACCATGGCATATAGGGGCCCGCGCGTATGGCGAAGTAGTGATGTTGGAGGCTTGTTGCCGATAATAAGTGAAAATATCCCATGTCTAAACCTGTGGGCCCTAGATTTGGAGTGATGGATAGCGACGTTCGTTGGCACGTCTCCTTCGCACCGGACCACGCCACGGCATGCACCATCACCCTCACCGACGGGGAGATCCTTCTCCGACGAGGGGCTCTTCGGCTCGTGCTGATTGACCAGAGGGGAGTCACGGTGGACGCGCGTTATCTCTGCGAGAGGGAATGTGTTCACATCGGGCAGATCGTGTCCTTCCCGTGCCATTTCGCTAGGGTTCGGGATCGGATCCCGGCGAACGCGGCGGTACACGGGAGCGCGACATGTCTCGGTGGGGGCGGAGTGCATGCGCCGGGTAGGCACGATGCAGGTAGGATTTCTCGGGCCCCAGGCATCCTAGGCTCGCGCCCGGGCATGGTGGCGCCGCCCGCCGCGGATGCTGGCCACGTGGACGGAGATCGGGGGATCCATGGCGCCGATGCTGGCCGCGCGAGGGGTACAAAAGCTCAAGACCGAGCGGCTCGTCCCATTCTTGACCTAGACGCTGCCCTTACCCACCTCTGGGTGGCGCCGCGAAACCCTAGATAAAAAATCTCGTCTTCATTCGGGTGGTGGGAGGGAAAGATTGGCGGTGATCCTAGATCGTTTGCGGAGGTGGTGTCCTCCTCCCCGAGCGAGCCCAAGGTTATGGAGGGGTTCGGCGATCGGAGTTTTCCTGGAGGAAGGCGCGAGGGGTTCGGATTTGGTCGAATGGGGCACGGGGCCGGTCGCTTCGATCGCGGCCGGGGACGCGGGCGCTTCTCCTGGTTCAGGGAAGCGAACGGCGACGACATCTCCACCAACAAGAAGACGGCGTCGGCCTCCGACGACATCGAGCGCTAGGACGAGGCGGCGGAACGCACCAAGAGGGCGAGATTTGGGGGGGGGGGGGGGTTGGGTGGAGAAGAACCCTAACACCTCCGGATCTGAAGCGGCGCTCGCATTCAAGAAGAAGCCGATGCTTGGTGCTACATCTCGTGTGATCCCTCCCAATCAAGTGCCCCCTTCCAAGGCTTATGATCCATGTCCTATTTGCAAAGCTACTAGCCATTCTCCTGCTAGTTGTCCTGTCAGGACCCCGACTCAATGCCACATCGATCTAGCATGTAACACCTCATATCACTTTGCGGCCTCACGCATGGTATCCCCACGGGTGTCGCCTTACCTTTGCCCGGGACCGTTTGCGCCTTTTGGCACACGTATATGACAGTGTCGCTAGCATCCATATGATAAGGAGCCCGGGCTGACATGGCTAGTCGTAAACCCAAAGTGGCACTAACTTACAGGGACAGGCATCCATGACCCAGCATCGAACGTGTCGGTCATCAGCGAGTGAATCCAGGCTGTAGCACTGGGCTAACAGGACTCCGGTGAACCGGGCTGTAGCGGGCTAACAGGACTCCGGTATTCATCGCGTGATATTTCCCCGAAGGGACAGACACAGGATCGAAGAAGGACACATGCCGGCCAGCCTAAATGTTCCGGAGCAGTAGCAAGCTACCAGGGCTCAGTGGAAGCACTAGGAGACATTTCCCGGTAAGATAGACTACTAAGGATAAACAACTAGATAGTCAGATCCCACACATAGCAATACACATTACATGTACGCATAACATGCAAGTATGTGTTGTACAACATGGCATCACAGCATAACTCAACAACTCATATAGATAAAGGCTCAGAAGAGCCATCATAGTATTTATTACAAACAGGGGTCACATGACCCAACATTCAGAGCAATCAAGCAACAAACGGAAGCATTACATGTCTGAGTACAGACATCTATAAATGAAAAAGGCTGAAAGCCTGACTATCTACAACGTCCGATCAAGATCGTAGCTGAGGTACAAGCTACTTGTCGAAGTCTATGAGAACACTAGTAAGACCGAAGTCTCCGCTGCAAAAACATAAATAAAGCAACATGAGTACAAAGGTACTCAGCAAGACTTACATCGGATCCTATCATACATGCATTTGTATCAAGAGAGTAATGTGGAGTTTAGTTGCAGCAAGCCAGCTTTGACTCTGTGGCTAACATGTTCTACGACTACCAGAACTTCTTTGAGGTGATATGGCGCACACGAGTCCACTAATCACCACACAATACACCACTATGGATTCATTCCCGTCTCCCTACGAGAAGGCCATCCATAGCACTCACACTTGTCTTGAGCATTTTATAGTATCCACTTCAAGTTGTCTATGTACCATGTAAGCATCCAAGAAGTCCATAGCCGCGGACCCGGCTATTCGAATAGATCATGTTAACCCTGCAGGGGTGTACTTCTTCACACACGCTCTCGCCACTTACCGCCATGCACACTCATGTATCTCGGCAACCTTCAAGCGGAAGCCTGGCTAGGGTGTCGGCCAGGACCTGACTAACCACACAAGACTCTAGCCCAGGTTTATCGCCTATTCGGGTTCCATCCGTAAGGAGATCTGGCCGGGGTGTCGCTCACGGCCCCAAACGATGTGAGCAGGGTTCCCAAGCCCACCATCCGGGTGCCACTTGGTACACCGTGCCACCTGTGCCTAGTCTGTCCCAAGCCCACCCTGCCGGGTGCCACTCAGTAGAAAAATAGCACTACCTACAAACACCAGAAACTAGTTGCGACTCCTGGACAGAGATCAAGTTGGTTAATAAGTCGAGAGGGCTTGGAGCGCCCGGAGCCCAATGTGTGGTAGTATCGAGTCATTGGACAACATACATAGAACTCAGTGCTTAAGGATGGTTCCAATGAGACAACCCACCATGTACTCCTACATGGCCTCTCACCGCTACCTTTACTAAATCGTGTTCACACACTTCACTCTCAGCACCAGAACATATCGTAACACTCCAATTCATTCCCAATGAATCAGACCTGACACACTCTAAGCAATAGCAGGCATAGCATGGTAGGAACACAACATGGCTCAATCAACTCCTACACATGCTAGTGGGTTTCAACTATTTACTGTGGCAATGACAGGTCATGCAGAGGAATGGGTTCAACTACCGCAGCACAAAGTAGCAGATGAATCGTTGTTGTCCTAATGCAATAACTGAGAGCAGGGCGAGAGAGTAGGATTTTATCGGAATGAACAAGGGGGTTTGCTTGCCTGGTAGATCAACAAGGGAGGCACTGCTTCATAGACAGGCACTCTGGAACGGACTCCGGAGCAGGACCTATCGAGAAGGAACAGTGTCGGCAATCAATACACAAACATATGCAACAATATGATGCATGAACATGGCATGAAGATGTGATGCTGTTTGAGCTAATGCAACTAGTACTCATTTGGTTTGAAGTCCATTTGAACCATAAGCTCAAATGCAATTCTAAATTAAGTCTCTTAATATGCCATAATGTGTTTACTCATATTCAGCATGTATAAGTTGGTTTGTCATGCATGAAACTAGTACAGATGGAAAGGTTGCATTTTTCTGATAATTTTTCATATATAAATTATTTCAATCTGAGCTACGGTTGAATTTCTATGAATTTTTGAAGTTTAAATTATTTTCTGGAATTTCCTGAATTAAAATAATTCCAGAAAATAAATAATTGCGTCAGCATTGAGTAAGCATGACGTCAGCAAGTCAACTGCGGCTGACTAGGTCAAACCTGACGTGTGGGGTCCACACGTCAGTGTCATAGTTAGTTAACAGGGGGTTATTTGCTTAATTAAAGGATTAGGGGGGTCGGGGCCCACTGGTCAGTGTTAGTGGCTAATTAGGTTTAGTTAATATTTAACTAAAATTAGCAGGGCCTGGCCCCACTAGTCAGCGACCCTGGGGGGTCAAACCCCAGGTCAAACAAGTCAAACCCGCCGGCGGTTAGTCGCCGGCGAGATCCGCGGCGTACTTGTGCCCCGGGTTTCCTCTGTGGTGCTCCAAATGGCGCGCGGCTACGTGCGTTGGAGAGCCAGCTCGATGGCGCGTCGGGCGGTGGCCGTGGCTGGGCCTGGGGTGGCCGGAGTCGACGGCGGCGAGCTCGGCTGCGGCTGCCGGAGTTCGGTCGTGCACGAGAGCGCGTTTGGAGCGCGAAAAGGGAGAAGCGAAGCACTAGGGATGCTCTACGTGGCCCTACGAGCTTGTTGGACTCGCCGGGGTGACCAAATGGTCACCGGAGCTGCGTCGACGGCGAGCTCGGCGGCGGCGAAGGTTCGGCCATGGTGGGAACGACAGCCAGAGGGCGAGCGCGACCAGGGAAGAGAGGGGAGAAGAAGCAGGGCTCACAGAGGACTTGCAGGCTGCTCGTTGTGGCCGGGGACGCGCTGGAGACGACGAGGCGGCGATGGCGATCTGCGGTGGCCGGAGGTGAAGACGATGGCGATGGCGGCGTTCCAGGGCGTCCGGCGCCATGCGTCTCGTCGAGGAGGCGTAGCCCACAGTGGCGGAGCGCATGGACACGATGGAGGGACGAGGGGGAAGCGGTGGCTACGGCTACGGTGGACGGCGGCGATGAGCACCGGTCGGCTGCGCGCGAGAGAGAGAGCAGAGGAGGGGGAAGGAACGAGAGAGAGTGAGAGGGTACGGGGGGGGGCGACGTCCGAGGCGTTCCAGGGCGACGAGGAGGGCGCCAGGCAGGCAGAGAGGGAGGTGGCGTGGCGCGGCGGAGCGCGCGCGCGTCGGGCACGCGCCCATCCCCCTGTCAAGGACGAAGACGATAGAGGAGGGCCAGTGGGCTGGGCCGGTGCTGGCTGCTGCTGGGCTGCACAGGGAGGAGGCCCAGGTAAGTATCCTTTTTTTATAACTGTTTTCTTTTCTATTTTTCTGACATATGTTTTGATTTAGTAATAATACTAAATCAATTTATTTTCTTATGCCCATTTTTGTAGGAACTAGTGGCATTATTCCAGAGCTCCCCAACAAGTGGCATAATTTTTGGACATATATTAATATATATATATAACTAATATATTTCCAATGCAAATATTTATGCATTAATTCCAAATGCCCAAAATAAATACTTATGAGCTCTTAAAAATATTGGTTTGATTTTTACCTCTGTCCAATATTTTCAGAGAGCAAGATGAGCATTTTCTTGGACCCTTTTGGAGAAATTTTTATTTGGGTCATTTCAAAAATGATTCTGAGGGTTTCACAAATCCTCATTTCAAAATTAAATGGAATTTAAACATGATGCACAAATGACTAGCTGGTCTAGGTCATACCAGACTAGGGATGTGACAACTCGCCCCCACTTGAAAGAATCTCGTCCCGAGATTCAGGGGTCGACGGAAAGAAAGTGGGGTACTCCAATCGCAGACGATCTTCTCGCTCCCAAGTAGCTTCTCTCTCGGAATGATGAGACCACTGAACTTTGAGAAATTTGATGTTCTGACCTCGGGTAACACGCTCTGCTTGATCAAGAATGCGAACCGGGTACTCTCGGTATGTGAGGTTATCTTGAAGATAAAGCGTTTCGTGGTCCACTCCGCGGATGGGATCCGAGAAGCAACGCCTGAGTTGAGAGACGTGGAAGACATCATGAACTCGAGAAAGATGTGGGGGTAGTTCCAACTGGTAGGCAACCTCTCCTTGTTTAGCGAGAATGCGAAAGGGACCAATGTAACGAGGAGCCAACTTGCCCTTGATACCGAAACGATGGGTACCCTTCAAGGGAGTAACCCGAAGGTAAGCTTTGTCGCCAACTTCATAAGTCATATCCTTATGATGACGATCATACTGGCTTTTCTGACGAGACTGGGCTGTTTTCAAATTCTCACGAATGATGCAAACTTGCTCTTCTGCCTCCTGGATCATGTCTGGTCCAAAGAATTGTCTTTCACCGGTATCTGACCAGTTCAGAGGTGTTCGACATCTTCGTCCATAGAGAATCTCAAAAGGAGCTTTCTTGAGACTGGATTGGTAGCTATTGTTATAAGCAAACTCGGCGAAAGGAAGGCATTTCTCCCAATCCATACCGAATGAGATAACGCAAGCTCTAAGCATGTCTTCGAGAATTTGATTGACCCGTTCCACCTGACCACTCGACTGAGGGTGGAAAGCGGTACTGAAGGAAAGATGGGTGCCCATGGCAGTTTGGAAACTCTCCCAGAAATGAGAAGTGAAAAGACTGCCACGGTCTGAATTGATCTCTAGTGGAACACCATGAAGTGATACTATTCGAGAAATATATAAGTCAGCGAGCTGACTAGCAGTGATACTCTCTCGAACAGGTAGGAAGTGCGCCACTTTGGAGAGACGATCAATGACTACGAAGATAGCATTATTCCCTCTCTTGGTCCTGGGAAAGCCGGTGATGAAGTCCATACCAACTTTATCCCATTTCCATTCAGGAATAGCTAAAGGCTGAAGGGTGCCAGCAGGCCTTTGATGCTCTGACTTAACACGACGACAAACGTCACAGTTAGCAATAAACTAAGCGATTTCTCTCTTCATCCTAGTCCACCAGAACCTCTGGCGTAGGTCATGATACATCTTAGTACTACCGGGATGAATCGTGAGAGGAGATTCATGCGCCTCCTTAAGAATCAATTGTCGCAGATGTTGATTCTTGGGAACCACCAAGCGATTCTCAAGGAAAACAACACCACGATCATCCATAGAGAAACATCCACCAACTCCCTTCTTAATGTTTCTCTTGATCCGAGAAATTCCTGTGTCTTGCTTTTGAGCAGCGACAATCCGATCTTCAAGATCAGGTTTCGCCACCAAGGTAGAAAGGAATCCGTGAGGAGCAATGTGAAGATTAAGCTTACAGAATTCCTCATGGAGAAGTGGTTGTCCTTGCTGCAACATGAGATTGTTGCAATAGGTTTTACGGCTTAGCGCATCAGCCATGACATTGGCTTTGCCTGGGGTGTAGGTAATCCCTAGATCATAATCTGTGATTAACTCCAACCAACGTCTTTGCCTAAGGTTCAGATCTGGTTGGGTGAAGATATACTTGAGACTCTGGTGATCGGTGTAGATCTCACAACGTTTACCAAGAAGGTAATGTCTCCAGGTCTTGAGTGCATAGACTACGGCTGCAAGCTCTAGATCATGTGTAGGATAATTCTCCTCATGTGAATGCAACTGTCGAGATGCATAGGCAATCACATGACGATCCTGCATAAGAATGCAACCTAGTCCCTGTCGTGAGGCGTCGCAGTAGATAATAAAGTCTTTAGTGAAATCCGGTGGCACAAGTATGGGAGCAGAAGTCAGGCGTATTTTCAGTTCCTGAAAACTGTACTCACACTGTGGGGACCACTCGAACTTTTTATCTTTCTTGAGAAGTTCCGTGAGGGGTTTGGCTACTTTGGAGAAGTTTTCAACAAAGCGGCGACAATAGCTGGCTAGCCCAAGGAAACTCCTAACTTGTTTAACGGTCTCAGGTGGAGTCCAATCAAGAACGGCTTTAACTCTCTCGGGGTTGACAGCAATGCCCTTACCAGAGATTACGTGGCCTAGGTAGGTCACTTCTGGCAACCAAAATTCACACTTGGAGAACTTGGCATAAAGGCGGTGCTCTCTGAGTTTTTCTAATACAAGTCTAAGATGTTCGGCATGCTCTTCCTCGTTCTTCGAGTAAATAAGAATATCATCGAGGTAAACCACGACGAACTTATCTAAGTACTCCATGAAGATCGAGTTCATCAAGCGGGAGAATGTGGCTGGGGCGTTGGTTAGGCCAAAGGACATGACGGTGTACTCATACTGGCCATAACGAGTGACAAAAGCTGTCTTGGGAATGTCCCCGTTTCTGATCTTAATTTGGTGGTATCCTAACCTCAAATCCATCTTGGAAAAGATTGAGGATCCAGCGAGCTGATCATACAGATCGTTGATCCTGGGGAGCGGATATTTGTTCTTTATCGTGACCAAATTAACGGGACGATAATCTACAACCATCCGGTCCGTACCATCCTTCTTCTTGACGAAGAGGACGGGGCAAGCCCAAGGAGAAGAACTAGGACGGATGAAACCTTTTTGCAAGGACTCATCAAGTTGTTTCTTAAGCTCGGCTAGTTCTAAGGGTGCCATCTTGTAAGGTCTCCTAGAGATTGGAGCTGTTCCTGGGATAAGATCTATGACGAACTCTACATCTCTGTCAGGTGGAACACCTGGCAGTTCCTCTGGAAAGACATTCGGAAAGTCACGGACTACCGGGATATCTTCAAGGTCTGGAAGAGGGCTGGCATTAAGAGAATAGAGCTGACGCTTTGCAACTCTAGTGGAGACAATGACTATCTTGCCAGATGGGTGTGTAAGCTGAACAGATCTTGTGTAACAATCAATCTTGGCATGATGAGCTGTCATCCAGTCCATACCCAAGATGATATTAATATCTGAGGACTTGAGGGCTACAAGTGATGCAAGGAATACAAGTCTGTCAACAAGGATTTCATTACCATAGCTGATTCTGGTGGTTTGCCATCTAGACCCTGGGGTTTGGATTTCAAGCGGAATTGGCATATCACAAAATGACATGTCGTGCAAACGAGCATAGCCTTCAGAAATGAAGGAGTGGGATGCTCCAGTATCGAATAGAACTGATGCTGGGTGACAATTGACAAGGAGTGTACCAAGAACGACATCTGGATCATCATGAGCGTCTTTAGCTGAGACGTGATGCACACGTCCACGTTCAGTGCGAGCTAGCTTGGCACTGATCGTCTTGCTCGATGGCTTAACACAGCCAACATGCTTCTCGGGCTGGTTTGGAGCATAACTAGCTTGAGAGCAGTCACGTGCATAGTGACCTGGCTTCCCGCATGTGAAGCAAGTCCCTGAAGTTGCACGTGGACCCACATTGACAAGCGGTCTACCAGTAGGCCTGGGTGGAACATACGACTAAGCTGGGGGAGGCACCACATGGGATGGCCTCGGTGCATATCCGGAAGGAAGAGCGGAGTTTGGAACCCAAATCCGGCGCTTTTGAGAACTAGAACCGGAAGAAGATCCCAAATCACGGGCGTGCTTACGAGACTCCTCGTAGATGAGCTGAGCTGTCTCTGCATTGATGGCTTTGTTCACAAGGGCTTGGAATGTATCACAATGATGCAGGTGGAGATCACGACGCAACTTGGGGTTGAGACCCTTCCGGAACCTAGCCTGCTTCTTGGCGTCCGTGGGCACTTCTTCTGTGGCATAGCGAGCGAGGTTCTCAAACTCTCTACTATAAGCATCAACAACCACCTTACTCTGGGTGAAACTACAGAACTCTTCTCTCTTGCGATCAATGAGGGCTTCAAAAATGTGATGCTCGCGAAAAGCCTCAGTGAAATCTCTCCAGGTAGGATTCTGGCCAGCTGGAAGCATAGCCTCATAGTTCTGCCACCAAAGACTAGCAGGACCTTCCAGGTGGTATGTGGCATAGGTGACCTTGTCATCTTCAGCTACGTTTGTGGAACGCAACTTATGAGTGATGCTACGGAGCCAGTCATCTGCATCGAGTGGCTCGATAGAATGATGAAAGGTGGGTGGGTGCAAACGAATGAAATCATGAATGGTAGCAGACCCTTTGAACTGATGTGCGGTGTTCTCCTCGATGTGTGCCAACAAGCGGTTAGACTCACGCTTGTTCCTCTCCATTTCTAACATGAACTGTGTCAACGAAGGCGGGTCGGGAGGATCCTCATCCCTACCATCTCCATGGTTCTAGCTACGAACAGTAGAACTTTGCTTAACTGATGACATCCTGAGAAACGAAACCAAGGACGGAATCAGCATCATCTATAGGCTATAGAATGTAGGATAGGATAATTAGTAACTCTCGAACTCCTAGGGAAATTCCGGCAGCATAACGGTAGTAAAATGCTCAGAATGAGACATCCTACTAAAAATGGGGTGGTAACATACTCATCAGCATTACTCAAGGTTCTGAGATCATACTAAACAGACTACACCGGAAATACTCAAAACTGGGGTATGACTCTGATCAACCAATCCTATGGGACTACGGAGTAGTAACACGTGATCCTGATAGACGGAAGAGAAAGCCTAGTTCCTTAACCCCGTAGGAAAGATAGGACGACTCAGATCAGAAGGCCATGAGGTAAAGGAGTAAAAGGAGCCTTACGTTCCTTCCCACAATCAATTCCCTTACATAACTAAAGAATTTCTAGACTCAACTTCGACCAGTTTGGCTTGGTAATCCTACAGGCAGTCAGGCTCTGATACCAAGCTATCAGGACCCCGACTCAATGCCACATCGATCTAGCATGTAACACCTCATATCACTTTGTGGCCTCACGCACGGTATCCCCACGGGTGTCGCCTTACCTTTGCCCGGGACTGTTTGCGCCTTTTGGCACACGTATATGACAGTGTCGCTAGCATCCATATGATAAGGAGCCTGGGCTGACATGGCTAGTCGTAAACCCAAAGTGGCACTAACTTACAGGGACAGGCATCCATGACCCAGCATCGAACGTGTCGGTCATCAGCGAGTGAATCCAGGCTGTAGCACTAGGCTAACAGGACTCCGGTGAACCGGGCTGTAGCGGGCTAACAGGACTCCGGTATTCATCGCGTGACATTTCCCTGAAGGGACAGACACAGGATCGAAGAAGTACACATGCCGGCCAGCCTAAGTGTTCCGGAGCAGTAGCAAGCTACCAGGGCTCAGTGGAAGCACTAGGAGACATTTCCCGGTAAGAGAGACTACTAAGGATAAACAACTAGATAGTCAGATCCCACACATAGCAATACACATTACACGTACGCATAACATGCAAGTATGTGCTGTACAACATGGCATCACAGCATAACTCAACAACTCATATAGATAAAGGCTCAGAAGAGCCATCATAGTATTTATTACAAACAGGGGTCACATGACCCAACATTCAGAGCAATCAAGCAACAAACGGAAGCATTACATGTCTGAGTACAGACATCTATAAATGAAAAAGGTTGAAAGCCTGACTATCTACAACGTCCGATCAAGATCGTAGTTGAGGTACAAGCTACTTGTCGAAGTCTATGAGAACACTAGTAAGACCGAAGTCTCCGCTGCAAAAACATAAATAAAGCAACATGAGTACAAAGGTACTCAGCAAGACTTACATCGGATCCTATCATACATGCATTTGTATCAAGAGAGTAATGTGGAGTTTAGTTGCAGCAAGCCAGCTTTGACTCTGTGGCTAACCTGTTCTACGACTACCAGAACTTCTTTGAGGTGATATGGCGCACACGAGTCCACTAATCACCACACAATACACCACTATGGATTCATTCCCGTCTCCCTACGAGAAGGCCATCCATAGCACTCACACTTGTCTTGAGCATTTTATAGTATCCACTTCAAGTTGTCTATGTACCATGTAAGCATCCAAGAAGTCCATAACCGCGGACCCGACTATTCAAATAGATCATGTTAACCCTGCAGGGGTGTCCTTCTTCACACACGCTCTCGACACTTACCGCCATGCACACTCATGTATCTCGGCAACCTTCAAGCGGAAGCCTGGCGAGGGTGTCGTCCACGACCTGACTAACCACACAAGACTCTAGCCCAGGTTTATCGCCTATTCGGGTTCCATCCGTAAGGAGATCCGGCCGGGGTGTCGCTCACGGCCCCAAACGATGTGAGCAGGGTTCCCAAGCCCACCATCCGGGTGCCACTTGGTACACCGTGCCACCTGTGCCTAGTCTGTCCCAAGCCCACCCTGCCGGGTGCCACTCGGTAGAAAAATAGCACTACCTACAAACACCAGAAACTAGTTGCGACTCCTGGACAGAGATCAAGTTGGTTAATAAGTCGAGAGGGCTTGGAGCGCCTGGAGCCCAATGTGTGGTAGTATCGAATCATTGGACAACATACATAGAACTCAGTGCTTAAGGACGGTTCCAATGAGACAACCCACCATGTACTCCTACATGGCCTCTCACCGCTACCTTTACTAAATCGTGTTCACACACTTCACTCTCAGCACCAGAACATATCGTAACACTCCAATTCATTCCCAATGAATCAGACCTGACACACTCTAAGCAATAGCAGGCATAGCATGGTAGGAACACAACATGGCTCAATCAACTCCTACACATGCTAGTGGGTTTCAACTATTTACTGTGGCAATGACAGGTCATGCAGAGGAATGGGTTCAACTACCGTAGCACAAAGTAGCAGATGAATCGTTGTTGTCCTAATGCAATAATTGAGAGCAGGGGCGAGAGAGTAGGATTTTATCGAAATGAACAAGGGGGGTTGCTTGCCTGGTAGATCAACAAGGGAGGCACTGCTTCATAGACAGGCACTCTTGGAACGGACTCCGGAGCAGGACCTATCGAGAAGGAACAGTGTCGGCAATCAATACACAAACATATGCAACAATATGATGCATGAACATGGCATGAAGATGTGATGTTGTTTGAGCTAATGCAACTAGTACTCATTTGGTTTGAAGTCCATTTGAACCATAAGCTCAAATGCAATTCTAAATTAAGTCTCTTAATATGCCATAATGTGTTTACTCATATTCGGCATGTATAAGTTGGTTTGTCATGCATGAAACTAGTACAGATGGAAAGGTTGCATTTTTCTGATAATTTTTCATATATAAATTATTTCAATCTGAGCTACGGTTGAATTTCTATGAATTTTTGAAGTTTAAATTATTTTCTGGAATTTTCTGAATTAAAATAATTCCAGAAAATAAATAATTGCGTCAACATTGAGTAAGCATGACGTCAGCAAGTCAACTGCGGCTGACTGGGTCAAACCTGACGTGTGGGGTCCACACATCAGTGTCATAGTTAGTTAACAGGGGGTTATTTGCTTAATTAAAGGATTAGGGGGGTCGGGGCCCACTGGTCAGTGTTAGTGGCTAATTAGGTTTAGTTAATATTTAACTAAAATTAGCAGGCCCTGGCCCCACTAGTCAGCGACCCTGGGGGGTCAATCCCCAGGTCAAACAAGTCAAACCCGCCGGCGGTTAGTCGCCGGCGAGATCCGCAGCGTACTTGTGCCCCGGGTTTCCTCTGTGGTGCTCCAAATGGCACGCGGCTAGGCGCGTTGGAGAGCCAGCTCGATGGCGCGTCGGGCGGTGGCCGTGGCTGGGCCTGGGGTGGCCGGAGTCGACGACAGCGAGCTCGGTTGCGGCTGCCGGAGTTCGATCGTGCACGAGAGCGCGTTTGGAGCGCGAAAACGGGAGAAGCAAAGCACTAGGGATGCTCTACGTGGCCCTACGAGCTTGTTGGACTCGCCGGGGTGACCAAATGGTCACCGGAGCTACGTCGACGGCGAGCTCGGCAGCGGCGAAGGTTCGGCCATGGTGGGAACGACAGCCAGAGGGCGAGCGCGACCAGGGAAGAGAGGGGAGAAGAAGCAGGGCTCACAGAGGACTTGCAGGCTACTCGTTGTGGCCGGGGACGCGCTGGAGACGACGAGGCGGCGATGGCGATCTGTGGCGGCCGGAGGTGAAGACGATGGCGATGGCGGCGTTCCAGGGCGTCCGGCGCCGTGCGTCTCGTCGAGGAGGCGTAGCCCACAGTGGCGGAGCGCGTGGACACGACGGAGGGACGAGGGGGAGGCGGTGGCTACGGCTACGGTGGACGGCGGCGATGAGCTCTACCTGGGGCAAACTTGACCCTAAGTCTGGATACAAAGGGAAAAACAGGGGATGCAGCAAGAGCGGTGGTGATAGGGATGATGACCCTGTCGATGCAAAGGAGGAAGAAAGTGTGGAATCTGATGAATCAGAAGATAATACGTTGCTTATTGAAACTATGGCTGTGGAGGCTTATAACAAAGAAAAAACACAGAGCTCTCGGGCAATGCTGGGTATTGATGATATCAAGCATAATGCTGATGAGATTCAGGTAGATAAAAATGATGATACATGTTCACTTGTTACTCTTCCACCTCATGATAATATAGCTCGTTTAAATGTGGCTGTGGATTATGAGCAGGTGGTGGAAATTGAGGGAGAGGACATTTCCATGTTGGGGAAATCAGAATATCTGGTACAATATCCTACCTCTTCTTCTGAGGATATGGGAGAGGTGATTCCTACCCCTCCCCTTTTGGCTGAAGAGTCTCAGAGATTTAGCTTGAGGAACTTGCAGAATATGGAAGGAACAATGCAAGAGAAAGCTATTGCCATCTCCAAGAAAAGAAATCTGGAAGGTAACTGAACAAATCATAATTCCTTTGATGCTCTATCTAATCCTGAACTTATGATTCGAGCTATGAAAATGGGGGTAGCGTTCCCTGATAGTAACTTCTCTAATGTGGACATTATTAGAGAACTTGAGATAGTAAGGGGGAAATTCCAAAAAAGAGGGGGAACAAAATGTGAGGATTGAGGAGGAGGTGATGTATATCACTAACGGAAAGGGAGACCAAACCCCTGTTAGCACTGAGTGGGGAGAGGGGGATGAGGACATGAAAGAACAATTTACCATGGTCCGATCTAGGAAAAGAAAAGGCCCTAAAGTACAAGTGGCTATCTTCAGACCCACTACTAGAAGCCAAAAAAATCTTGTTGAAAAAGAACAAGCTGGCAGCCCTGTCCATAATACCAGGGCCACCAGAGGGGGGAGGAAAGGGAAGAGATATAAATGATAGGTCTATTTTGGAACTGTAGGGGGGCAGGGAAAAAAGGGATGAAAACCTGCCTATCCCATATAATTAGAGACCACTCCCTTGACTTTATCTGTTTGCAAGAAACTTTAAAAAAGAACTTCCTGGATAGCTACTTTAGGAAGCTTGACCCACACAATTTGTTTGAGTGGGAATGGATCCCCTTAATTGGTAAGGCCGGGGGCATTTTATGTGGGGTTAGAAAGGAGAAGTTTGAAGTAATTGCTTGGAGGAAAGGCAGATTCATTCTTCAGGTATCTCTTTATGATATCAACATGAAGAAAATTTGAACTTTGCGTACTGTTTATGGAGCGGCCCATGAGTGTGAAAAAAGTGAATTCCTTAGTGAATTGGCTGGTTTTTGCTGCCATATTCAAACACCTTTATTGATCGGAGGTGACTTCAATATACTCAGGCATAGTGGGGAGAAAAATAAGAGATTGTGCCGCTCAGCACACTCTGACTTGTTTAACTCGATCATCAGTACTATGTGTTTGAATGAGATCCATATGAGTGGGGGGGGCTTATACTTGGTCTAATAACCAAGCTCATCCTACCTTGGAAAAATTGGACCGTGTGCTTATGAGCAATGATTGGGAGGATATGTTTCCTCTTGTTAATATGAAAAAGCTCGTTAGGGAGGTCTCTGACCACAATGCACTCTTATTGTACTCTGATAATCATGTTATTAGAGCTCCACAAAAAAGAGAGTTTAGGTTTGAGCTGAGCTGGTTAAAATCTAAGGATTTTATTCCTCTAGTTAGCAAGATTTGGAATCAAAGCATGAATGCTACCGATCCTATTGATATTCTAAATATCAAACTGAAAAGATTTAAGAGGTTTTTTAAAGGCTAGGGACCGAATAAATTTGGTCATGAGAAGAAAAGAAAGCTGGAGATTATAGACGAGCTTGCTTTTATTGAAAAGTTGGAAGAGGAAGGAGAAATAGACCATAAATTGTTTTGTAGAAAAACTGATCTCCTTGTGGAGATGAATGAAATACTTGTCAATGAGGAACTTTTTCTGTTGCAACAATCTAATAAGAGATGGTTGCTTGGGGGGGGGGGGATCGTAACACCGCTTATTACCAAAGAATAGCTAATGGTAATAAGTGGAAAAATACAATTCACTCTCTTAATGTTGGGAGTACGGTGATTGAGGGGACCGAGAAGCTCTTGGAGCATGCTACTGACTTTTATAAAAACCTTTTTGGGCCAGCCCAGGGGAACATGTTTCATCTTGACCCTAGTGTCTGGGGGGAAGATGAGAAGCTTGATGAGCTGGATAATGAGATCCTTAATAGACCTTTCACGAAGGAAGAAGTGAAGAAAGCTTTATTTTCCATGAAAAGCAACAGGGCCCCGGGCCCAGATAATATCCCTGCTGAGTTTTACCAGCATTGCTGGGATATAGTAAAAAAGGATATTATGAGACTATTTGCTGCTTTTCATGTAGGAGAGCTTGATGTTAGTAGATTGAATTATCGCATCATAACTTTACTGCTAAAAATTAATGGGGCCAATAGGATCCAATAGTTTAGGCCAATCTGCTTGCTCAGATGTCCCTACAAACCGATCACTAAGGTGCTTGATAACAGGGTGGCCCCCCTTGATGACAAACTGTTTAGTAGACACCAGAATGCATTTATTAAACATAGAAGTATCATGGATGGAGTGATGTCTTTGCATGAGATTTTGCATCATACCTCCGTCAAAAAAAGGGTGGGCGTTGTTATTAAGCTCGATTTCGAGAAGGCTTATGATAAGGTGAACTGGTACTTTCTGTTGGAATGTCTCGAGCTGAGAGGGTTCGGTACCACTTTGTGTGAGTGGATTAAAAGTGTCCTGGTGGATGGCACAGTCAGTGTTAAGTTGAACAATACCATCGGGCCGTATTTCAAAAGTTTTAAGGGGGTCACACAAGGGGACCGTGTGTCGCCATTCCTTTTTAACATAGCAGTCAAGTGCCTGCGTAAAATGGTGATATAGGCTCAGAAAAACAATGTAATTCTCGGGCTTGCACCGGATCTTTTTGAAAATGGAGTGGCCATTCTGCAATATGCAGATGATACGGTCTTGTGCATAGACCATGACCTGGATAAAGCTGTGAACATGAAATTGTTATTGTACATCTTCGAGCTCATGTCTGGGCTCAAGATCAATTTTCAGAAAAGTAAAATCCTATGTGTAGGGGGGATGATGATATCCTTAAAGCATATGCTGATATTTTTGATTGCCAAATAGGGCACTTTCCCATGAAGTATCTGGGGGTGCCAGTGACCTTTTCCTCCTTGCGAGTAGCTGACTGGGACTTTTTGGAGTCCAGATACATCAAAAGGTGTGATTCTGGACTGGGGGCAATGCTTCCTCCGGAGGTCACCTGGCGTTGCTTAATGCTAATATTTCTAGCATTGCTTTTTATTATATGTCCATGTTTCTTCTGTCCAAAACTATACTTGCTAGGATTGACAAGTGTAGAAGGAGATTCTTTTGGAATGTGACTCCGAATAAAAAGCGCTATTATCTTGTTAAGTGGACGAGAATATGTAGATCTAAGAATAAAGGAGGGCTAGGTGTGAAAGATTTACACAAACAGAACCTCAGTTTGCTTACTAAGTGGTGGTGGAAATTAGAGACTAAATATGGCTTGTGGCAGGATATTGTGAAGGCTAAATACTTTAGTAGGGCTACTGTGGCCGACATTAAGATGAAGAGCAATGACTCTCCATGCTGGAAAGCCATTATGAAGGTGAAATATCTTTATATGGCAGGAAGGAGAGTGAGCATACAATCTGGTGACACTGCTAGGCTATGGATTGACCCCATTGGGAACAATATACCTCTGGCTGAACAATTCCCTCGTTTATTCTCTATTTGCAATTACCCTGAGTGCATAGTTGATAAATGCTTAAATACTGATCCCTCTTCTTTCTTTAGAAGGAGATTGAATAATGAGCTCAATGAACAATGGATAGCTGTGGGTAATATGGCTAGAGAAGCATGTGTATCAGAGGCCACTGATGTGATTAAATGGGCCTGGGAGGGAAATCCTCGTTTACTACTATATTGTGTACTCGTTCCTGGAAAGGAACATTGCTGGGTGCGACTACAGATGTATCTGGGGTGCCAGGATACCTCTTAAAATTCAGATCTTCTTGTGGCAGTTATTTCAGGATGCTGTCTTAACTAGAGATGTGATGAAACATCGAGGGTGGAAGGGGAATCCCAAATGTTCCTTTTGTGATGGGCGAGAGACTGCACAACACTTGTTCTTTACTTGCCCCGTTGCTAGGGTGACCTCGAGGATAGTGGCATGTATGTTTGGCATTGCTTTGTGCCCTGATAACATTTGGCAAGCTTATGTGTGGTGCTATACATTATTCCCTGGTGTGGAAAAGTTTTACACAGCAGGGATTGTGTTTGTGTGTTGGGCGATTTGGTCCTGTCGCAATAGAGCTACCTTCGAGTTCAAACCACTTACAAATCCTTTTGAATGTATTTTTTTTGCTTGTGCTCTAATGTGCTACTCGGCAGGACTGCTGAAGCAAGATGACGTGACCACCATGAGGGACGGGGCAAAGATTCTGAAAGAGAACGCGTCGATGATGATGAGAATCTGTGCAGCGAACCACGAAGAATCAACATGCTGATCTGCTGAAGATGCTACCTCTATGGTTTAGCTAGATGTTTGAGTTGTTTTCCCCCTGCGCGGGCTTGAAACTTTGTTGCTCAGCTGTTGCGAGCTTTTGTCTTGTGTTCTTTTGGGGCTATAGGCTCTGGATTCTAGTCACTGAAAATTGGTGTCGTCGGGTTTTCGCCCCATGGTGAGTAATCTCGATGGCGAGTGCTCACAGTGGGTTTCCCGGTGATGTGTTGGACTCGCTTCCCCTTTTCTCCTTTCTTTGGACTGTTGTATTTCCGTTATGTTGCAGTAATGGAAAGGGGTAATGCCCGGTTCAAAAAAATGTCTAAACATGTTAATGTTGTATCCGTTGACACCTCTAGTCCAAGGCAAAGGCTATCACCCCGCATGGAAGCATCATTGACCATGAATGAGACTTCTATACTACACGAGACAAACGATGTAACTATTACTCACACGTAGGGATGATTAAACATATTCGGTACGAATACCGGTCCGGACACTGCCCCTATACGGTTGACGCAACAATGTTGAGATCTACATACCATTTGTAAAACCGTAGTATAGACACAGTAGAAGCAGACTCCACTTTTCACAAAGTCTGGAGCCTTTAACCCACGTAGAGATCTCGATGCTTCTTGGCTTCTTGCTGAGGCCTACTTCATCTCGTCGAGTTCCTAACTCGTCTAGTACACCCCCTCCCCCCCCCCGGGCCCTCGCCGCGGATACTTACTCTTCACATAGGTAAGGCAAACATCAAGGCCAAAAGTAGGGCTTTTACTCATATCGGGAGCCTGAACATGGGTAATTCATGTGTCTCTTTTTTTCTATGTTCTACATTCATTCGTATTCTAACATGACATTTCCACAAATACGAATTCACATACTCATTTTATTACCGCTCTTATAACCAAAAAATCCCTCAACACTTGGCATCATCATAGACTTTCTCATAGTAGACTATGCACTCTAGGTGCTTTGACATTCGTTGACAACTCTATCGATATACGGGGACTCTAATTTATACAGCAGAGATAATGGCCTACTATACTTGGGGGGTCAACGTCAAGTATGCAAGATGCTAACATGCACCACTTTATGAAGGAAAGGTGTGGGTATACAAGAGCCTCCTGAACAGGTTGATGGCTCTACAGGATGATTATAGCACAAGGAAAAACTTAGTGCCATAATCATTGAGCCAACAGAGGTTCCCACCAAGGAAAAGCCCACCTCTGGCTATACGTGATATGCATTATCACTCTGAGTAAAACAATGGCAAAGATTCACCCGAGACGGCGGTGAAACAATGAATGCAAAACTCTACGTAGGGCCACAACAAAGAAATCAAGCGAACACGACACTGGTGTCGGCTGGGAAAGAAGCATGCGATGTTCACCACCACCAAAGGCAAAGACTAAAAGGAAGATGGATGGAGAATGAACTAGGTCGCTCAGCCATGTCGACAAGAGATGACCTGGACGACATCCTCCATGTGGGCCCTCTGATGGCAGTAGCGATGACCAATGGAAGGATGGATCTTCGGCACCAAGGAGACCATGGCATAGACCCAAGGGAAAAAAGGCATGCGTCTCGGTTGTCGCCGATAGACCTCCAACTTGGAGACGACCTCACAGGGTGTCGGTCCCTCTCTCGTGTGATCACCAGCATGAAAAGTAGCATGTCAAGTGTGAATCCACAGTTATGAAAGCTACGATGGTATCATCGCCCTCATTGCCTTCCTAATGGAGTTCTCGCAAGTGGTACAAGTCTTGGGAGGAGATACCTACGAGGCTATGAGATGGTAACATATTGCCCACCTCCTTGCAAGCCAATGCCCTCGCATGAAGGAGAAACCTGCTTTCTCAGTCCATCGACTATGGGAATACCTTCGTGAACCTCTTTGTCGAAAGATTCTCCATGACACAGGGTGAAAACCAAATAAAACGAGACTTCAAACTCATCCGGATGGTAGAAGACAAAAGCTTCGAGGCTTCCTTCGCTCATTCAAGCTAGAATGGAACAATGGGTCATAGTCCCTAGAAAAGTGACGTAATCAACATCTTCATAGTTGCGGTATGTAATGACAGATGCATTTCCACTCTTTATGAAGGCAACCCAACCACTGTTAGTGAACTGTTGAAAACCATAAAAAACACAACATCTATAGAAGACGCCAACACGTAGAAAGCCAAAGAGAGCAAAGGGATAAAATCCAAGCGGCCTCAAATCCGTGAAAGAGAAACAGTAGAGGTAGGAAAGGGATGACTCCAATGTCATGACCAAAAGCGATGTGTTTGACCAGCAGGGCAAACCACACAAGCAACAAAAGATGTGACCAAAGAAATGCCAACTGGTAGACAGGAAGTCCAGATTCTTGGTTCCATAAGACAAGCACACTTTCCAGAACTAGTGTGAGTTCCACATATTGGGATCACCTTACAAAGCCTAGTGTTGAACCGTCATGAACAATAAGGAGGTGGAAGCCGAGATCAGGAGCCACCTGACGATAAGCGTGAAGGAAATATGCCCTAGAGGCAATAATAAAGTTGTTATTTACATTTCCTTATATCATTGTAAATGTTTATTATTCATGCTAGAATTGTATTAACCGGAAACTTAGTACATGTGTGGATACATAGACAAACAGAGTGTCCCTAGTATGCCTCTACTTGACTAGCTCGTTAATCCATGATGGTTAAGTTTCCTAGCCATAGACTTGTGTTGTCATTTGATGAACGGGATCACATCATTAGAGAATGATGTGATGGACAAGACCCATCCATTAGCTTAGCACTATGGTCGTTTAGTTTATTGCTATTGCTTTCTTCATGACTTATACATGTTCCTATGACTATGAGATTATGCAACTCCCGAATACCGGAGGAACACTTAATGTGCTATCAAACGTCACAACATAACTGGGTGATTATAAATATGCTCTACAGGTGTCTCCGATGGTGTTTGTTGAGTTGGCATAGATCGAGATTAGGATTTGTCACTCCATGTATCGGAGAGGTATCTCTAGGCCCTCTCGGTAATGCACATCACTATGAGTGATGTAGGGTAGGAACCCTAATCGGCCAATCTTTCATGAAAGGAGAGGATCCCGCGATGAACACGAAGAACACGAGGAGGGAAACGAGGGGAAAATCACAAGGGGAACATAAGAGAACACTCAAACCAACAAGTATGATGACACATGCGCTAGATCCATGAACACAAAGGGAAATACAAGATCCAAAGTCAACAATGTACTATACAAGAGGTAACCGGTCTTTTCCGTGAGGAGGTCTTGAATCCACGAGGGGATCTTCTCCGCAAGGAGGTCTTGAATCCAAAGGGATCTTTTTTGAAGAGGGGTCGCGGTCTCTCTCGTGGAGTAGATCCGATGTGGATGACCAATGCTCTATATCTAAATATGAGCTAAACCAATGCTAATCCTCAAATGGTGGAGGTGGAGGAGTATATATAGTCTAGGGCCACGAAGGGGAAAGTGAGGGGCGAGGGGGTACATGGGCCACAGGCCCGAACACTGTGCGCAGACAGGTACCGGACGCCCGCTGAGGACCGGTCGTCCGGTGGCTCACGGGATGCCGGACGTCCGGTAGACGTCGGACGTCCGCTCGATCTAGCTCAGACGCTGGAGTGCCGGATTTCCAGAGGTGGCTGGTTGTTCGGTGGCCGGTCGTCTGCTGGCGTCGGACGTCCGCTCGTTTGGCTCGGGTGCGGGATCACCGGTCGTCCGGTCCGGTCCGGTCGTCCAGTGGGTCTTCAGGCGTCGGACGTCCGGTCCGACCGGTTGTCCGGTGGCTGGAGCTTCTTCCGCAGCTCTTATTCTTGCTCCACGCGCTTGGTGTCATCACCTTCTTGTCCATGGGCTTCCTCTTGGTTCCTGGTCATGCGTAGCACACATGTTTGAGGTAGTAGCCATGTATCACATGTGGAAAGT
Organism: Triticum aestivum; assembly: GCF_018294505.1. Lineage (NCBI taxonomy): Eukaryota > Viridiplantae > Streptophyta > Magnoliopsida > Poales > Poaceae > Triticum > Triticum aestivum. The sequence continues at coordinate 595,759,156 of NC_057797.1, forward strand.
GACGATTCGGAGAGGAGCGAGTTCACCTTGTGTCCAATGGCGTATACTTTAGATCTCGTCTTATGTTCACTTGGGGCTTGTAGAGTAGTCGGAGTGTACATGGGGATGAACGTGGGATTCTCCGCATCATCTCCCCTCCCCTTGGGAAAGATCCGACCTCGGATCGTGATCCTCATCACCATGGAAATGGTAGTCATGGACGGACTTGTAGTTGGACGGAGTGGAAGACGTTGCGCAATCCCAGTACTCCAATGTGTCGCCAGAGTGGTATACATGCAAAAATACCAAACACAAACGACACTCGAAAATACAATGGTTGGAGCACACAAAGTGTCCATCATGTAAGAATGAGTCCGTTCAGCAATATTGTTTGTCACAAAGTGCATGAAGCTTATCAAGAAGATATAGGATGATATGCAAAGCATTCATGGGAACAATATGATTTGTAGTATGCACAAAGGTGTGGTGAATGTGATCAATGCAACCATTGTGCAAAATGATGTCATAATGGGACGGTTTATCAAAAGCATGAACATGGTAATGGGTGCGCAATATGAGTATGTGATCATGCAATTGATGATGTGCAATATGATCATGATGTATGAATATGCCATCAAGGTATATCACAACAAATTTTCTAAGGAAATGCAAAAGCTCATATATCATGGATGACATGGGAATACAAGATGCAACAAGGCAATCATAATGTGAGTAAATCCATGCATAAGATGCAAATTTGTCATGTGTGTGAGATGTCCAATGAGCATGACATGTGTGAGCACAATCAACAAACATGTAGGTGTTGGTGTACCAATGCTCAATGTCGTGGCATGAGTGGAGGTTCGAAAGTGCTTCCAATAAGTCCGAGCGCTCCTCAATGTGAAGGTCCATAGAGCCAATCTTCAATGTTGCTCCTCCATTCGCGAGATGTACCATGTGACAACAAGAAGGAAACAAAAATGAAATAGTGACCCATACAATATGCATATTTGAGGATGCCTCAAAGGGAAGGAGTTCACCTTTAGGAGATTCTCGCAAATGTTGGTGTTGCACATCGTGTATGCCTTCACATGACGAAATTGTCTCATGACGGTATCCCTTTTGAATCCTTCAAAATGAAAGAACATGACAAACACTCGGAAAAACAAATGAGGTTAGCAGAGATGCAAAACCTATCATTCGTGTGGTAAAATACCCAACAAGTGGATGCATCATGCTCATCATAAGAAAGGACAAGGGAGCATTTCATAGTATGGAGGCATATGATGCGAGAACAACCAAATACCAAATAAAATAGGCTCAAACAAGCAAGCATGCATCACAAGTAAAGAGTCCAAGTCTCCATGATCAATAAGCATAGATGCAACAATTGGAGGCAAGCGACAATGAACAAAATATATCATCTGAGAGGCATGAACATATACGTCATCAACCCAAGAAGGCAACTAATAATGGAACATGGGTGATGCGACAAAGAAAGCAATCATAGCAATCAAGTGGTGTGAGTTAGTAGTGCGAAGATGCAACATACTAGAGGGAATCATAGCAGGCATGTCATGGGTGCAAATAGTGTGCATGAATAATTCACATGACATAGCACAAGCATGAAAGGATGATATGAGCAAAATAGCATCAATAGCATGAGGCACATGATAAACATGGCAATAGCAACAAGGATCTCCACCAAGCATGCAAATACACATAGGAGTAGCATAGTGGTGAATCATGGGTTGATGCATGCAAGGGTCACAATTGCATGGTAAAGGCATAGAAGTAAGCATAGCATGCAAAGTGAACATGGTAAAATGAGCATGAAGCGACAAGTGGTATATAGTCCATATCCGCGTGAGAGCCAAGTAAAAGAGATCTGCATAGTCGTTGCGCGAAGAGAGCGGTGGGAAGGATAGTTCACGGGATCACAAGTCATCTTTGCTCTCAAGAGCTCATTTCTTCAACTCTTGGGATTGAGAGGTTGACGAGTATACGTGAGTACCTACAAAAAACAAAGACAAAGGGAAAATTGTGTGTGCGTGGTATATGTACACATCATCCATCATGATGCACACGTGCAAGTGTTGGTTAGCACAAAATAGCCAATGCTCAAATAAATGAGATGCGTGATATAGAAACATGTCATCCATCATGATAGGTTTGTTGTTATGTATAGCATAATGGAGACTCAAATTGTGTAATGCATCACAAGAAATATGTAGAGCATTGTTATGCGTGGAATGCATATGGTGTAAGCAATTATGAGAATCATGCAAAGTATGGAATGCATCAAAATCTCCTAATATGTACGAGGAAACTATGGGGGACTCCTCATGATCATTAGTGGAAACATCACACAGAGAATATTAACAACATCCAAAACAATGCATATTTGGAACATTGTGATCATGGCATGGTATATTAGATGAATTGCGCAAATCATGTAAAGGAAGCATGGCAATATCATCACATGAAAAACAAAAGCCAATGACCATCATCTCGTCATCTATGCCATAAGTGCAAATGGGATTGATTTTAATGGGGCATGCATAGATACTATGTTGAGATTGAAATGATGCAATATGGGAGATCTCACTCATAGCATATGACAAGTTTAATGGATTGTCAAACATGATGTGACCAATAGAATTTCCACATGATATCCTATGGATCATAGCATCATAACTAGGCAACTCGACATGCTCGTCATCATATTCATCATATTCATCATATTCATCATGAAGAAGTCGCACTAGCATGAAGCATAGGAATAGGTGGATCAACATCATGCAAGCAATCATTGGTGAGATAGTCCACTAGTGGGACAAGAGAAGCACCATCACCTATGTTACCTTTGTTGCATCGCTCATGTGTTGTAGGTGAGGTGTCGAAGACCAAGGCGTGGACATCTTCGTCTTGATGGAACCATGTGGGGGGTGCGTCTTGTTCCACCATGGCCATCGTCGTCTCCGTTGGAGGTATGGACTCGTGAAGGATAGGTGCGTCTTCATGTAGAAGACCTAGCACCAAAGAAGAAAACACACTCGGAGTAGAGGTTAAGTCGTTACAAATCATAGTGGCCTCACATGTCGTCTCAACTACCTCACTCACTAAGTGTTGTGGCTCACTCACTCCCTCGTGGATGCTCTCACTCATATGGTTGGTGGAGTCACTCAAATGGATCTCAACCTCACATAGGATGTGTGGCATGCTCTCAAGTGTGGGGCTAGTGGTGGTCACACTCATCCTCTCATAGGAAATGCTCTCAGTGTCATGTATGGTGGAGTCACTCATGTGGTGGTGGCTCTCCTCACATGACAAATGGGGCATCTCGGCACATGTCGATGTCGGAGAGATGTTGGTGCAAATGTCTCCATGCTCAATCATGTCATAGTCATAGCCGTGGATGAAGGTCGAAGATGGCACATCATCACTCTCCTCTAAGACCAAAGATAAGGTCTCATGTGAGGTCTCGTAGCTTGTGCTTCCAAAATCCCTAAACCAGTTTTGCCATGAGAGTCCACCATATCTACCTATGGATTGAGTAAGATCCTTCAAGTAAGTTGTCATCGGTGCAAAGCAATAAAAAATTCTCTAAATATGTATGATTGGTTGGTGTGGGAGAAATAAGCTTTATACGATCTTGTGATGTGGAAGTAATAAAAGCGACGGACTGCATAATAAAGGTTCATATCACAAGTGGCAATATAAAGTGACGTTCTTTCGCATTGAGATTTTATATATCCAACCATAAAAGCGCATGGCAACCTCTGCTTCCCTCTGCGAAGGGCCTATCCTTTATTATTATCTCCTACCTTATGCAAGAGTCATGGTGATATTCACCTTTCCTTTTTCATTTTATCCTTTGGCAAGCTCAGCATGTTGGAAAGAACATGATATATATATATATATATATATATATATATATATATATATATATATATAAAATTGGATGTAGGGGAGCATGAACCATTATTGTTGACATTACCCTTGAGGTAAAAGGTTGTGGGGCAAAACTATAAGCCCCTATCTTTCTCTGTGTCCGATTAAAGCTCCGTAACCACAAGTATTGCGTGAGTGTTATCAATTATGGGAGGACTAAATGATAGTTGAGTGTGTGGACTTGCTTTTTAGCTCTGACATGGACTCTTTCCGATGTTATGATAAATTGCAATTGCTTCAATAACTGAGATTATAGTTTGTTGGAGCCCAATAAGGTTTATGATTTATACTTTTGCATTGTGAATAGATCATCACTTGAACATAAGTAATCATATGACAAAATCTATATATGTTTTTGTTATAAGAATAATCATGATGCCTTCATGTCCGTATTTTATTTTTATCGATGCCTCTACCTCTAAACATGAGGACATATTTATTGTTATCGGCTTTTCGCTTGAGGACAAGCGAGGTCTAAGCTTGGGGGGGTTGATACGTCCATTTTGCATCATGCTTTTATATCGATATTTATCACATTATGGACTGTTATTTCACTTTATATCACAATACTTATGGCTATTCTCTCTTATTTTACAAGGTTTACATAAAGAGGGAGAATGCCGGCAGCTGGAATTCTGGTCTGGATAAGGAGCAAATATTAGAGACCTATTCTGCGCAACTCCAAAAGTCCTGAAACTCCACGGAACGTCTTAGAATAAATAAAGAAAAATCCACGCCAAAGATGAAGGCCAGGGGGCCCACACCCTGCTAACGAGGGTGGGCCCCCCCTAGGGCGCACCCCCCTACCTCGTGGGCCCCCTGGTGGCTCTCCGATGCCCATCTTCTCCTATATGAGGTCTTTCGATGAGAAAAAAATAAGAAGGAACTTTTCGGGACGAGACTCCGCCGCCACGAGGCGGAACCTTGGCGGATCCAATCTAGAGCTCTGGCAGAGCTGTTCTGCCGGGGATACTTCCCTCTCAGAGGGGGAAATCATCACAATCGTCATCACCAACACTCCTCTCATCGGGAGAGGGTAATCTCCATCAACATCTTCACCAGCACCATCTCATCTCCAAACCCTAGTTCATCTCTTGTATCCAATTCTTGTCTCAAAGTCCGGGATTGGTGCTAGTAGGTTGCTAGTAGTGTTGATTACTCCTTGTAGTTGATGCTAGTTGGTTTAACTCGTGGAAGATTATATGTTCAGATCCTATATGCATATTATTACCCCTCTGATTATGAACATGAATATGCTTTGTGAGTAATTACGTTCGTTCCTGAGGACAAGGGAGAAGTCTTGCTATGAGTAGTCATGTGAATTTGGTATTCGTTTGATATTTTGATAAGATGTATGTTGTCCAGCCTCTAGTGGTATTATGTGAATGTCGACTACATAACACTTCACCATTATTTGGGCCTAGAGGAAGGCATTGGGAAGTAATAAGTAGATGATGGGTTGCTAGAGTGACAGAAGCTTAAACCCTAGTTTATGCGTTGCTTCGTAAGGGGCTGATTTGGATCCATATGTTTCATGCTATGGTTAGGTTTACCTTAATACTTTTGTTGTAGTTGCAGATTCTTGCAATAGAGCTTAATCATAAGTGGGATGCTTTTTCAAGTAAGAACAGCACCCAAGCACCGGTCCACCCACATATCAAATTATCAAAGTATCTAACGCGAATCATATGAACGTGATGAAAACTAGCTTGACGATATTCCCATGTGTCCTCGGGGGCGCTTTTCCTATTATAAGAGTTTGTTCCGGCTTGTCCTTTGCTACAAAAGGATTGGGCCACCTTGCTGCACTTTATTTACTTTTGTTACTTGTTGCTCGTTACAATTTATCCTATCACAAAACTATTTGTTACCACTTATTTCAGTACTTGCAGAGAATACCTTGCTGAAAACCGCTTATCATTTCCTTCTGCTCCTCGTTGGGTTCGACACTCTTACTTATCTAAAGGACTACGATAGATCCCCTATACTTGTGGGTCATCAAGACTCTTTTCTGGCGTCGTTGCCGGGGAGTGTAGCGCCTTTGGTAGGTGGAATTTCGTAAGGAAAAATTTATATAGTGTGCTGAAATTTATTGTCACTTGTTACTATGGAAAGTAATTCTCTGAGGGGCTTGTTCAGGGTATCTTCATCCCGTCCAGTAGAGCGAAGAGTTTCTCCTCAACCTACCGAACCTATTGAAAATGAAACTCCTTTTGAATTTCCTGCGGCTATGATGGAAAAACTGCTAGCTAACCCTTTTACAGGAGATGGAACAAAGCATCCCGATGAGCACTTAATATATGTGGATGAAGTTTGTGGATTATTTAAGCTTGCAGGTATACCCGATGATGTTGCTAAGAAGAAGGTCTTCCCTTTATCTTTGAAGGGAGACGCATTGATATGGTATAGGCTATGTGATGATATGAGATTCTGGGACTATAAAAGATTGAAGTTGGAATTTCATCAAAAGTATTACCCTATGCATCTTGTTCATCGTGATCGCAATTACATATATAATTTATGGCCTCGTGAAGGAGAAAGCATCGCTCAAGCTTGGGGGAGGCTTAAATCAATGTTATATTGATGCCCCAATCATGAGCTCCCGAGAGAAATAATTATGCAAAGTTTTTATGCTCGGCTTTCTGAAAAAAATCGCAACATGCTCGATACTTCTTGTGCTGGCTCTTTTATGATGAAGACTATTGAATTCAGATGGAATTTATTGGATAGAATTAAACGCAACTCTGAAGATTGGGACCTCGACGAAGGTAAGGAGTCAGGTATGACACCTAAGTTTGATTGTGTTAAATCTTTCATGGATACCGATATTTTCCGTAAGTTTAGCACTAAATATGGACTTGACTCTGAGATAGTAGCTTATTTTTGTGAATCTTTTGCTACTTATGTTGATCTCCCTAAGGAGAAGTGGTTTAAATATCATCCTCCCATAGAAGTAAAAGTAGCTGCACCTATTAAAGTTGAAGAAAAGACTGTCACTTATAATGATCCTATTGTTCCTACTTCTTATATTGAGAAACCACCTTTCCCTGTTAGAATAAAGGATCATGCTAAAGCTTCAACTGTTGTTCGTAAAAGCAATATTAGAACTTATACACCTCCTGAACAAGTTAAAGTAGAACCTAATATTGCTATTGTTAAAGATCTCTTGTCTAATAATATTGATGGGCATGTTATTCAGTTCGAAGGTGAAACTGCTAGAATTGCTAAACCTTGTGCTAAAGATAAACATAGACCCGTGGTAGGCGTGCCTGTTATTTCCGTTAAAATAGGGGATCATTGTTATCATGGCTTATGTGATATGGGTGCTAGTGCTACTGTTATACCGCATACTTTATATGAAGAAATTAAGAATGAAATTGCACTTGCTGAATTAGAAGATATTGATGTCACAATTAGACTTGCCAATAGAGATACTATTTCAGCAATGGGAATTGTCAGAGATGTTGAAGTCTTGTGTGGGAAAACTAAATATACTGCTGATTTTCTTGTTCTTGGTTCCCCAGAAGATAGTTTTTGTCCCATTATATTTGGTAGACCCTTCTTAAATACTGTCAATGCTACCATAGATTGCACAAAGAATGTTGTTACTGTTGGCTTGGATGATATGGTTCATGAGTTTAATTTCTCTAAATTTAGTAAGCAACATCATGAGGAAGAATTACCTAGTAAGGATGAAATTATTAGTCTTGCTTCTATTGCAGTACCTCCTAGTGATCCTTTAGAACACTATTTGCTAGACCATGAAAATGATATGTTCATGAATGAAAGAAGGGAAATAGATGAAGTATTCTTTAAACAGGAACCTGTTCTGAAACACAACTTGCCTGTTGAAATCTTAGGGGATCCTCCTCCACCCAAGGGTGATCCCGTGTTCGAGCTTAAACCTTTGCCTGATAATCTTAAATATGCTTATCTTGATGAAAAGAAGATATATCCTGTTATTATTAGTGCTAACCTTTCAGAGCATGAAGAAGAAAGATCTTAAGGGCATCGTGCTGCTATTGGATATACTCTTGATGATCTTAAGGGCATTAGTCCCACTCTATGCCAACATAAAATAAATTTGGAAGCAGATGCCAAACCAGTTCATGATCCTCAACGATGTTTGAATCCTAAAATGAAAGAAGTGGTAAGAAAAGAAATACTAAAGCTTCTGGAGGAAGGTATAATCTACCCCGTTGCTGATAGTGAGTGGGTAAGTCTTGTCCATTGTGTCCCTAAGAAGGGAGGTATTACTGTTGTTCCTAATGATAAAGATGAATTGATTCCACAAAGAATTATCACAGGTTATAGGATGGTAATTGTTTTCGCAAATTAAATAAAGCTACTAAGAAAGATCATTACCCCTTACCTTTTATTGATCAAATGCTAGAAAGATTATACAAACACACACACTATTGCTTTCTAGATGGTTATTCTGGTTTCTCTCAAATACCTGTGTCGGCTAAAGATCAATCAAGGACTACTTTTACATGCCCTTTTGGTACTTTTGCTTATAGACGTATGCCTTTTGGTTTATGTAATGCACCTGCTACCTTTCAAACATGCATGATGGCTATATTCTCTGACTTTTGTGAAAAGATTTGTGAGGTTTTCATGGATGACTTTTCTGTCTATGGTTCCTCTTTTGACGATTGCTTGAGCAATCTTGATTGAGTTTTGCAGAGATGTGAAGAAACTAATCTTGTCTTGAATTGGGAAAAGTGCCACTTTATGGTTAATGAAGGTATTGTTTTGGGGCACAAAGTTTCTGAAAGAGGTATTGAAGTTGATAAAGCCAAGGTTGATGCTATTGAAAAGATGCCATGTCCCAAGGACATCAAAGGTATAAGAAGTTTCCTTGGTCATGCGAGTTTTATAGGAGGTTCATTAAGGACTTCTCAAAAATTTCTCGGCCTCTGACTAATTTATTGCAAAAAGATATACCATTTGTCTTTGATGATGATTGTGTAGAAGCATTTGAAATACTTAAGAAAGCATTAGTCTCTGCACCTATTGTTCAGCCACCTGATTGGAATTTACCCTTTGAAATTATGTGTGATGCTAGTGATTATGCTGTAGGTGATGTTCTAGGGCAAAGAGTCGATAAGCAATTAAATGTTATTCATTATGCTAGTAAGACTCTAGACAATGCTCAAAGAAATTATGCTACTACTGAAAAAGAACTTTTAGCAGTTGTATTTGCTTGTGATAAGTTCAGATCTTATATTGTTGATTCTAAAGTAACTATTCAAACAGATCATGCTGCTATTAAATATCTTATGGAAAAGAAAGATGCTAAACCTAGACTTATTAGATGGGTTCTCTTGCTACAAGAATTTGATTTGCATATTGTTGATAGAAAGGGAGCTAAGAACCCCGTTGCAGACAACTTGTCTAGGTTAGAAAATATTCTTGATGACCCACTACCTATTAATGATGACTTTCCTGATGAGCAATTAAATGTTATAAGTACTTCTCGTAGTATTCCATGGTATGCGGATTATGCTAATTATATTGTTGCTAAGTTTATACCACCTAGCTTCACATACCAACAAAAGAAAAAGTTCTTCTATGATTTGAGACATTACTTTTGGGATGACCCACATCTTTATAAAGAAGGAGTAGATGGTGTTATTAGGCATTGTGTACCTGAGCATGAACAGGAACAGATCCTACGCAAGTGTCATTCCGAGTCTTATGGAGGACACCACGCTGGAGATAGAACTGCACATAAGGTATTGCAATCTGGTTTTTATTGGCCTACTCTCTTCAAGGATGCCCGTAAGTTTGTCTTGTCTTGTGATGAATGTCAAAGAATTGGTAATATTAGTATATGTCAGTGTCAAAACTGGTGGATCTCGGGTAGGGGGTCCCGAACTGTGCGTCTAGGCGGATGGTAACAGGAGACAAGGGACACGATGTTTTTACCCAGGTTCGGGCCCTCTCGATGGAGGTAAAACCCTACGTCCCACTTGATTAATATTGATGATATGGGTAGTACAAGAGTAGATCTACCACGAGATCAAGGAGGCTAAACCCTAGAAGCTAGCCTATGGTATGATTGTTTTTCATCCTATGGACTAAAACCCTCCAGTTTATATAGACACCGGAGAGGGCTAGGGTTACACAAAGTCGGTTACAATGGTAAGAGATCTACATATCCGTATCGCCAAGCTTGCCTTCCACGCCAAGGAAAGTCCCTTCCGGACACGGGATGAAGTCTTCAATCTTGTATCTTCATAGTCCAGGAGTCCGGCCAAAGGTATAGTCCGGCTATCCGAACACCCCCTAATCCAGGACTCCCTCAGTAGACGTCAAGAAATGCCTATGAATTATTCACTTGTTATTGAACCGTTTGATGTTTGGGGCTTTGATTATATGGGACCTTTTCCTGCCTCCAATGGATACACACATATTTTAGTTGTTGTTGATTACGTTACTAAGTGGGTAGAAGCTATTCCAACTAGTAGTGCTGATCATAACACTTCTATTAAAATGCTTAAAGAAGTTATTTTCCCGAGGTTTGGAGTCCCTAGATATTTAATGACTGATGGTGGTTCACACTTTATTCATGGTGCTTTCCGTAAAATGCTTGCTAAATATGATGTTAATCATAGAATTGCATCCCCTTATCACCCACAGTCTAGTGGTCAAGTAGAGTTGAGCAATAGAGAGCTCAAATTAATTTTGCAAAAGACTATTAATAGGTCTAGAAAGAATTGGTCTAAGAAACTTGATGATGCATTATGGGCTTATAGAACTGCATACGAAAATCCTATGGGTATGTCCCCGTATAAAATGGTCTATGGAAAAGCATGTCACTTACCTCTCGAACTAGAATATAAGGCATACTGGGCTATTAAAGAACTCAACTATGATTTTAAACTTGCCGGTGAGAAGAGGTTATTTGATATTAGCTCACTTGATGAATGGAGAACCCAAGCTTATGAAAATGCCAAGTTGTTTAAAGAAAAAGTTAAAAGATGGCATGACAAAAGGATACAAAAGCGTGAGTTTAATGTAGGTGATTATGTATTGCTATACAACTCTCGTTTAAGATTTTTTGCAAAAAAACTTCTCTCTAAATGGGAAGGCCCCTACGTCATCGAAGAGGTCTATTGTTCCGGTGCCATAAAAATCAACAACTTCGAGGGCACAAATCCAAAGGTGGTAAACGGTCAATGAATTAAACATTATACCTCAGGTAATCCCATAAATGTTGAAACCAACATTATTGAAACCATAACCCCAGAGGAATACATAAGGGACACTTTCTGAAACGTTTCAGACTCCGAAAAGGAATAGGTATGTGGTACGGTAAGTAAACCGACTCCAAAACAATTTTTAAGGCAATAATTCTCTGTTTGGAATATTTAGAAAAATAGAAAAATAAGTAGCAATCCGGGAAGGACACGAGGGCCCCACGAGGGTGGTGGGCGCGCCCTACCCCCCTAGGCGCGCCCCCCTATCTCGTGAGCGCCTCGTGTGCCCTCCGGACTCTGTTTTCTTGCACGATACGTATTTTGGTCGGTAAAAATTCGTTATATATTCTCCTGAAGGTTTTGACTCCCGTATCATGTAAACCTCCTCTATTCTTGTTTCGAGCTGTTTTCTGTCAGGGTTTCTCAGGCTAGGCATCATGTCGTCTCCCTCCTCCAACAATGGTGACAACAATGCTTGGCTAATGAAGATAGATTTGAAGAGGGAAGAACCAACGAGGGTCAACAAGGATAAAGGATCAAGAAGGCCACAGAGGATCAAGCTCCAGCAGCAAAAGACACCCTTTAAATTGATCATAACCTTCTTACCCCAACTGAGATCGAAGCTTTCAAGATGATTGAGTTAGCTCGGGTTCAAAACAAGTATCTCACACAAGAAAATATTTTGTTGAAGGAGCATATTGTTGCACTCAAGGGCATTATTCGCAAGCTGGAGGACCTCTTACGCTCGATGTGCGATTATCCGTCACCGCCACCTTCTTCACCAACAAAGGAGACATGATCACATGGGTATGGGCACCCCCTTGGCAACTGCCAAGCTTGGGGGAGGTGCCCCGGTATAGTATCACCATCACAACTCCTATCTTGACCGTTTTCTTAGTTCGATCCTATTAGTAGTATCTTGATCTAGTAGAATAAAGTTTATGGCATGATCTAGTTTTGAGTTTTGCTTTATGATCCCTCTATGTAATCGAGTCCGTGAGTTATATATAATAAAGATTAGTGTTGAGTCAAGGGCTTGATTATTTTGCCATGATCTTGGGTGAATAAAAGAAAGAAGAAAAGAATAAAAGAAACAAAAAATTCATATTGATCTTATTGAGAGTAATGACTTCACATAGAAAGAGTATGATGATTAAAAGTTGTTGGGAGTTGGCAGACATAGCTTTGGTCATTGTTGCAATTAATAAGAAGTAATAAGGAAAGAGAGGTCTTCACATATAAATATATTATCATTGACATCTTTTATGATTGGGAACACTCATTAAAATATGACATGCTAAAGAGTTGATGTTGGACAAGGAAGACAAGGCAATGAGTTATGTCTTTCTTATATCTGAGATAAAGTATGTTGTCATGGTTCCTCTAACTTGTTGAGCTTGCCTTTCCCCCTCATGCTAGCCAAATTCTCAGCACCAAGTAGAAATACTACTTGTGCTTCCAAAATCCCTAAACCAGTTTTGCCATGAGAGTCCACCATATCTACCTATGGATTGAGTAAGATCCTTCAAGTAAGTTGTCATCGGTGCAAAGCAATAAAAAATTCTCTAAATATGTATGATTGGTTGGTATGGGAGAAATAAGATTTATACGATCTTGTGATGTGGAAGTAATAAAAGCGACGGACTGCATAATAAAGGTTCATATCACAAGTGGCAATATAAAGTGACGTTCTTTCGCATTGAGATTTTATATATCCAACCATAAAAGCGCATGGCAACCTCTGCTTCCCTCTGCGAAGGGCCTATCCTTTATTATTATCTCCTACCTTATGCAAGAGTCATGGTGATATTCACCTTTCCTTTTTCATTTTATCCTTTGGCAAGCTCAGCATGTTGGAAAGAACATGATATATATATATATATATATATATATATATATATATATATAATTGGATGTAGGGGAGCATGAACCATTATTGTTGACATTACCCTTGAGGTAAAAGGTTGTGGGGCAAAACTATAAGCCCCTATCTTTCTCTGTGTCCGATTAAAGCTTCGTAACCACAAGTATTGCGTGAGTGTTATCAATTATGGGAGGACTAAATGATAGTTGAGTATGTGGACTTGCTTTTTAGCTCTGACATGGACTCTTTCCGATGTTATGATAAATTGCAATTGCTTCAATGACTGAGATTATAGTTTGTTGGAGCCCAATAAGGTTTATGATTTATACTTTTGCATTGTGAATAGATCATCACTTGAACATAAGTAATCATATGACAAAATCTATATATGTTTTTGTTATAAGAATAATCATGATGCCTTCATGTCCGTATTTTATTTTTATCGATGCCTCTACCTCTAAACATGAGGACATATTTATTGTTATCGGCTTTTCGCTTTAGGACAAGCGAGGTCTAAGCTTGGGGGGGTTGATACGTCCATTTTGCATCATGCTTTTATATCGATATTTATCGCATTATGGACTGTTATTTCACTTTATATCACAATACTTATGGCTATTCTCTCTTATTTTACAAGGTTTACATAAAGAGGGAGAATGCCGGTAGCTGGAATTCTGGTCTGGATAAGGAGAAAATATTAGAGACCTATTCTGAGCAACTCCAAAAGTCCTGAAACTCCACGGAACGTCTTAGAAGAAATAAAGAAAAATCCACGCCAAAGATGAAGGCCAGGGGGCCCACACCCTGCTAACGAGGGTGGGCCCCCCTAGGGCGCACCCCCTACCTCGTGGGCCCCCTGGTGCCTCTCCGATGCCCATCTTCTCCTATATGAGGTCTTTCGATGAGAAAAAAAAAAGAAGGAACTTTTTGGGACGAGTCTCCGCCGCCACGAGGCGGAACCTTGGCGGATCCAATCTAGAGCTCTGGCAGAGCTGTTCTGCCGGGGATACTTCCCTCTCAGAGGGGGAAATCATCACAATCGTCATCACCAATGCTCCTCTCATCGGGAGAGGGCAATCTCCATCAACATCTTCACCAGCACCATCTCATCTCCAAACCCTAGTTCATCTCTTGTATCCAATTCTTGTCTCAAAGTCCGGGATTGGTGCTAGTAGGTTGCTAGTAGTGTTGATTACTCCTTGTAGTTGATGCTAGTTGGTTTAATTGGTGTAAGATTATATGTTCAGATCCTATATGCATATTATTAACCCTCTGATTTTGAACATGAATATGCTTTGTGAGTAATTACGTTCGTTCCTGAGGACAAGGGAGAAGTCTTGCTATGAGTAGTCATGTGAATTTGGTATTCGTTTGATATTTTGATAAGATGTATGTTGTCTAGCCTCTAGTGGTGTTATGTGAACATCGACTACATAACACTTCACCATTATTTGGGCCTAGAGGAAGGCATTGGGAAGTAATAAGTAGATGATGGGTTGCTAGAGTGACAGAAGCTTAAACCCTAGTTTATGCGTTGCTTCGTAAGGGGTTGATTTGGATCCATATGTTTCATGATATGGTTAGGTTTACGTTAATACTTTTGTTGTAGTTGCGGGTGCTTGCAATAGAGGTTAATCATAAGTGGGATGCTTGTTCAAGTAAGAACAGCACCCAAGCACCGGTCCACCCACATATCAAATTATCAAAGTATCGAACGCGAATCATATGAGCGTGATGAAAACTAGCTTGACGATATTCCTATGTGTCCTCGGGAGCGCTTTTCCTATTATAAGAGTTTGTTCCGGCTTGTCCTTTGCTACAAAAGGATTGGGCCACCTTGCTGCATTTTATTTACTTTTGTTACTTGTTGGTCGTTACAATTTATCCTATCACAAAACTATCTGTTACCACTTATTTCAGTACTTGCAGAGAATACCTTGCTGAAAACCGCTTATCATTTCCTTCTGCTCCTCGTTGGGTTCGACATTCTTACTTATACTTGTGGGTCATCACTCGGCCATATTCCTTGGGGGGCTTCTGAAGATGGAAGTGTCACCCTCGCTCGTAGGTGGTCGCCTGTACTTGATGATGTCGATGTAGGCGAACTCACGGGAAGTAGGCGAAGATGCTGAACGTCCAAAGGCGAAGATGCCTTGATAGCACTTGGTGAAGATGCCGAAGTGGTTGTTCTAGCAGTAGCTCCGTCTTGGTGGTGCTCGTCTCGCGATCTTCTCTTATGCTCATTGTCGTGGGTTTGTCACGGCAGATGTCCTCGTGAAAGGACTTAGTCGTGGAGCCATCACAATGGGTTAGCTTAAAGGGGTTAAACCGGACAAGGGGACACGGGAGTTTGTACTAGTTCGGCCCCTTCGATGAAGGTAAAATCCTACGTCTAGTTGTGATTGGTATTGCTACGGTTTCGAAGGCCAGGGAGCGAATCCGCTTTGTCTAGCTCTCGAGTTGTTGTTGTCTGTCTCTAAACCGTGGCCGGGTCGTCCCTTTATATACATAGGTTGACGCCCGCCGGGCTACAGAGTCCCGAAGCCGGTTTATAAACGTATCCGGTTCGGCCTCTCTCTTTCTATCTTACTATACAAGTTACATGACTACGCCGGTTTACATTTACATACTGTAACTTGCCTTTGGGCCCTCCGTAAAGCGCCAGCATCTTTACATCTTCACGGGCTTCTCATCTTCAAAGAGTCAACCCGGCTACATAAGGCCGGTTTACCTCCAGTAGTAATATCCCCAACATTAGGCCCCAGATTGGTTTGAACTTGTTCATGTCAATCTTCCACACTTTAGAAAAAATCTTCTCTCTTGTCTTCATTTTTGATCTTGTAAACCGCCGTGACGTCATACTTCAAAATTACGATAAACCGTCCTGACGTCATCCATCCGTTGATATCGGAGATTTCCTTCATTTAATATGTATCCAGTTATCGAGGCGACACCTTTATTAACTTATCCATTTTTTGGACTCCTCGATTCCCGTACTTGCCATTTTTCACTTCGCCTTATAAATAGGACCGAGGGGTCATTTTCACTGTTTCCCCCCGTGCCTCTTCGCATCGTCTTCCTCGCGCCGCTCAGCCTCTGGAACTCCGCCGCCACCATCGACCGTCGTCTCTGCTCCGACCTCGGCCGCTGCATCGCCCTGAACGCACCAGAGAACTGCGGCGCCCTTCCGCTTCCTCACCAGCTCCGGTAAGTTCTTTGCTTTTTTCACCTTAGATCTGTTCTAGGGTTTCGATATTCCTCACAGTTCTTCCGAAGTTCATCAGTGCTATTCTTCCCTGTTCTTCCTTTAATAGATGGACACTTCATGCTTGATGCATCTCTTACCGTAGCTTACCTACCATGGTCAACACAAATCTTTATGCGCAAAAAACGGATCTGTCTGTCAAAAATTGCTTCAGTTCTGCACCCCTTCAAGCTCCAATTATTTTTGCTTTTCTGTCTTATCTCTAGATCCGAAAGTTTTATACATCACTGTGAGATCTGTTTCTCCTCGCACCAATATAAGCGATTTGACATTGGATAAATAGTCTATGCCATTAGCCCTCTGATAAACCGGAAGAGCATGTTACCTTCATAATTACACTCTGGTTTAACAGTGTCTGATCAATCCTGCGCTAGCATTACCTTTCTTTCTCATTATACTAGTCTCCGGGTTGTACCATTTATTATATTAGTACGTTTCTTACTCCCTTGTCTCTTGTGTATGATCATGCAGAATTTATAAACCGGCCTTTCATTTTCAGTTTGTTCACTTTGCAATGTCCAAACAATTCACTGCCTGCAACTGGGCTCATTCCCGGGTTACTGAGGCTCAATTGAATGAGATGGTTAGCATCGGCTCTCTGCCTAAGAAAACTGAGATCAAATGGCGTTTTTATCGAGATGTGCTTGCCAGCTTCCAACTGCATCCACAAGATATTGGTCCCAACTCAGTCTCCAACTTATGCAATTTCCAAGTCTTTTGTGAAGTCTATTTACAAGAAGAACCAACTGCAGAACTGTTCCGGGATTTCTTCCACTTAAACCGGCGCACAGAGTTTGTGAACGGCCCGAGCACAGAGCTTGGTGGTGTCTTGATTCAAAAGTGGAAAGAAGTGGAATTTCCTCATGCCAAACATCATAGCCACCCAAAGGAATGGAACCAAACATGGTTCTATTGCAGAGACACTTCGCCTGAGGATGAAAATCCCCTCCCCGGCTTCCGTGATCATAGATTACCCAATACTCACCCAATGCCACAACGCCTGAGCTCTTCAGAAAGGGCAAAATACGTTCCTCAAATCGCCAAGCTCCGAGCCTTTATGGCAAATGGTTTAACAGGTGTGGATTTTGTGCGCTGTTGGATATCCTGGAGTATCTTGCCGCTAAGCCGGCATCCCGGTTTAATGTGCGATATACCGGTGAAGTTGACGATCCTCAACGCCACTGCAACATCCAATTATCCGAGGAAGAAATTACTGAAGGTGTAAAGAAAATTCTGAATGAATCGGAACTGGTCTGTAGTCAAACCGGTCTGAATTCCTTCTACACCAAGAACAAACCGCCTGCTGTAAGCATTACACTTCCTCTTCATCTCTAATATCCTTGACTTATACAAGCTGTAACCCTTCTTCTTTATATGTATAGGGTGATGACCCTTTCTGGAAACAGAAATTCATAGAGAAAGCGGTAAAAACCAATTGGAGATAAAGTAGTCAAACCAACCCGCCCAAAGACCAAAGCCGTAAAACGGACATCAAAGCGGAAAACGGCTGACCGGATCACTATGGAACTTGATGATGATACTGATGACCCAGAAGTTGAGGTAGAACTTGACTCACTTGGCTCTCTTTTTATGCATCTTGTTAACAATGATCTTCCTCAGGAGGAGGCAGAAGCTAGTCAGGCTGAGGACGTAGAGGTAATTACCCTTTCCTCCGGTTCAGACTCTATGCCAACACAAAAAACTCACCAAACAATCTGGAAAGTAAGCTTTTCTCATCCTCTTGCTCACTTGGATCCAACATTTATTTTGAAGACTCAACAGCATGAAGCTCGCCGGACAACCCGGCACAGTGGCCAACATGTCACCTCTACCGGTTTACCTGATACTCCGGTTCAGAAGCGCCGGTCTAAGGTCTCTCCTACTTTTGACCATTCTTACCCCAAGGCAGGTTATTTCAGACAGCCTCTTATTCGTCCGATTCAAATTATCAGGTGACACCTCCTTCCTCTTCTGGTGAATCGATAGCAACTCAACTCCCCCCTTTGAAAACTGTGGCTGGGTGAGTTACGAAAAACCTTTCCTTTCAATGCGCTCTACATCTTTTGAATAGGATATTAATCCATTTTTATTCTGTTTGCAGGGCCAAAGCCAGACCTAGCAAGAAAGCTTAGGTCACCAATCCGCCAGAAGACCCTGTTGCCGAACAAGAAGAACCAAGAGGTGAACCGGAGCAAACAGGTGAACCGGAAGGCCTCCATCCTGAAATAACTTTTGATGATCCGCCCCTTGACGGCCAACATACTGACGAACCAACAGATGCTGAGCCTGCCGCCCCTGATACTGAACCGGCAGAACCAAACCGGGCTAAGCCAATGAAAGACACTGAAATTCCATCATCATCCGCCCAAAATCCTGAAGGCCAAGGTGATGTCGTTATTATTACTGGAGCAGGCCACAGCTCTCCTGGTCATCCTGTCATTTTGGCTCAGCATAGTGCCAAAGAAGAGCAAATTGCCAGGGATAAAGGTAAATGGAGCAGCGACTTATCAAACTATGCTCATCTTAACGCCGATGAGCTTCATTCCGGCTTCTTGAACCGTCTGCACTCAAACCGGGATTATGAAGCCGGTTTGGTGAATTTGATGAAAGAACGATATGAGGTAAATTCTTCTCCCTTGCACATTGATTTATAGCTGAAATACTATTCCAAGTAGCCCCCAAGAGCCGTTTAATGATTGTCAATCATAAACTGGGTCTTTGTAACACTTTAAGCATCCCATCATTAATCCTTGCCAAGGCGTGTCTTCAATCATAGATAAGACTCATGTTTGAAAAATTAGATAACGTTCTGTAGCATAGCCCCCAAAGGCCGGTTTAACTTGGCAAGTTAATACGGGTTTTAATCCACACCGCCAGTTTAGAACAAACGTACATTAGCCCCCAAGTGTCAAGGATAATGCTTGCATTGTTCTGGAGACTTGCATAGAAGGTAGTATTTGAGAGCAAATAAGCATTAGCCCCCAAGTATGAAGTGGATAACTTGTTATATGCTTTATACTTAGTGCATATATATGTTGTTTTGTTGAAGATACCTTCAATGTTGCAGGCTGAACTGAGAAGCAAAGATTCCCAAAACTCTGACTTGCAAGAAAATGTGAAGTCGCAACAAGTCGAAGCTGCAAAAGCCAAAGAGGAGCTGACCCAGGCCCTGGCCGGAATGGAAAAATTGAAAGAATCCTTCAATCAAGATCGTGCTGCATGGGAAACCAAAAAATCCGGTTTGACCAAAAGAGCTGTAGATGCCGAGGAAGCCCTGAAACCGATGGTTGAAGAACTAGCCGGTTTGAAGCGCCAAATCAACGCTATGACCTCTGCTATCTTTGGTAAGTATTTTCTTATGTATGTTGCATCAGTCAATGAATCTTAAAACTGACCAAAATGTTGATAAAATCTTTGGCAGGAACTTGGATCACTCATCTTGGTGCAGATATGCAGATGAAGCTCAAAGCGGCATATACATTGGTTGAGTAGCTATACTCTAGATCTCAATGAGCCATTAGTAAAGCAGCTTTTAACAAATCGGCGCCAACGTTGATTAAGGAAACCCTTGAGAAGCTGGGCATGTTACCGGCGCGTATTGCCGAGTTGAAAAGAGCCGCTACAAGAGCCGGAGCATTAACTGCCCTTATTCGAGCCAAGGCCTGGATTCCAGATCTTGAAGCGGAGGATATCATTAAAGGGTATCCAGGCGTTAAACAAGATGGTTCAAACTTTTACAATGATGATCTTCGGCAGTTGACCAAACAGATGCGGCCAGCGGCCAGCAAATTGGCTGAGGACACCGATTTATCCCATTTTAAACCGTTTTATGATGCAGAAGGGAAAAGACAGTCGGCCGAGATCCATGAAGTCGAAGAACTTGTGCCTCCGATTCGTAAGCACACTTATGCCCCTAATATTAACCCTTCTGATCTTATCCATGAGGAAGCAGTATTCCAAGCTTTAACCGGAATCAATTGGTCAACGGCTGATTTCTAGCGGCTGGGGAGGGATGAAGAAGTGCCTACACCAACTGATCTGCAACCATCAAACCATCGTGATGAAGAGTCCTGATCCGGTCACCGGTTTATATGGCTACTGTGAAAAACAATGGCACTATTGATCCGCTTTAAAGCTTCATGTAATAGGATAGCTAAAACTTTGTTTATTTGCCATGCCATCGAGCATGTTTCATAACGCTTTGTGACAATCTGTGCCGTCCTTCAGGATATATTTTATGCATAGCCTATGATGACTTGCCTTCCTGGGTCCAAAAAACTTAAAAGTGTCTAGCGGTTTACCGCTAAACATGTCATTATATCCAAGAAGTATATAGTATTTTAGCTGAATAATCAAGTGTTTGTACAAAAAACAATGTACTGAACATACCTCATTGATTGACCAAATGTGTATACAGCAAAGGTGTTTAACACCAACCCGATACGTTTGATAATTGCATCTTCATAATGCTGGTCTATCTATTAAATCGGACAGGTATAACTACCAGATTTTCTTTATAACACTGGTGATTTAGTCAAACCAGACCGGGTCAATGACCACCGGTTGATAATTGATCATGTGCCAACAACTGGTGGTTGGAAAGCAAGCCGGGTCAAGGACGCCGGTTTATCAAAAAATACTTATGATTGTCAACAAACAAAATCCAAATAGGAGAATATGTGAGGCTTTTTATGAGCTACCAGGCTCCAAATCGAGGCTTTTCATGGGCTGCCAGGCCTCTGAGTTAAACCATTTAACAAAGCCTTCTAAGATGGGCCTCCAATTAACCAATCGCCATTTTAACTATGACAAGTTCAGGGTCTGTAAAAGATTGACTTGTCAAACGTTCGATGGGTCATGCCAGGATTACCTGGATAGGAGTGGCTTACTTGATGAAGGCAGGTTAACCTGGGGTCTTAGGTGAATACACCAGGCTTCCAAGCCGTGGCTTGATAGCCAATTACGAGGGTCCTTTCAAACTCTTTGTTGCTTTGCAAAAAAGAGCCCCCAAGTAACTTTGTGAGCGATGCTCAGCGTGTGCCTATGTTTGAGTTTGTACGGTGTACAATACTCTCTTTGGCTCCACAAATTTTTCCTTGTGTGGCTGAAATGCCTATCAAGAGGTGTAGTTGTGGTTCAAACATGACCAAGCCCCCTAGTGATTTTCTTTATCTTTATGCAGCTGCTAAATCCGGTTTAACAAAGACTCCGCTTTGACCGTTAACTTGTAAAAGCACACATATGATATAAGAAAGAACAGATACCCCGCTTATAACGGAGGCTCCGGTTTATTATATGGTATATACACTGTCATAAATATGTACAGGTGAAAAGCCTATGGCTTCAAGTATAGTAAGGCCGATGGAGAGCTATGTTCCATGGCCGCTTTGTCTCCTCCTCCGATTGACGTCAGTCTTCATGCTCTCGAACATCAATGAGGTAGTAGGATCCGTTGTGCAGATTTTTGCTGACCACAAAGGGTCCTTCCCAAGGGGGGGACAACTTGTGCATATCAGTCTAATCCTGGATGAGCCGGAGCACCAAATCACCTTCTTGAAAGGTTCTAGTTTTAACCCGACGGCTGTGATAACGTCGAAGATCTTGTTGATAAATCGCCGAACGCGCTGCTGCAAGATCCCGCTCTTCATCCAATAGGTCCAGAGAATCCTGACGTGCCTTCTCATTATCAGCTTCAACATAAGCTGCCACACGGGGCGAATCGTGATGGATGTCACTAGGAAGAACCGCCTCTGGTCCATAAACCATGAAGAAAGGCGTGTAACCCGTAGACCTATTGGATGTGGTGTTGATGCTCCATAACACAGAAGGTAGCTCCTCGACCCAACAACCCGGCGTCCGCTTTAAGGGAACCATAAGCCTTGGTTTGATACCCCGCAAAATTTCTTGATTTGCCCTTTCCGCTTGACCATTAGATTGGGGGTGAGCCACTAATGCTAGATCAAGCCGGATGTGCTCATGTTGACACAATTCTTCCATCTCTCCTTTTGACAAGTTAGTGCCATTATCTGTTATAATGCTATGTGGAAAGCCAAACCGGAATATCACCTTTTTGATGAATTGAACCGCCGTGGCTGCATCACACTTGCTGACTGGCTCTGCCTCTACCCATTTAGTGAATTTATCAACTGCTACTAACAGATGGGTCTTCTTGTCCTTGGAGCGCTTGAAGGGTCCAACCTTATCCAGCTCCAAGTGGCAAACGGCCACGTAATTGGAATCATCCGCAACTCTTGAGCCGGAACGTGCGCACGGCGGGCAAACTTTTGACATCCATCACATCTTTTGACTAAATCCTCCGCATCAGCATGCGCCGTCTACTAGTAAAAACCGTGGCGAAAGGCTTTAGCAACCAACGACTTTGAACCGGCGTGGTGACGCAATCCCCTTCATGAATTTCTCACAAAATCTCAGAACCTTCTTGAGGAGAAACGCATCGTTGAATTGCTCCTGAAACGTTGTAACTCCCCGTTGAGTATGGTCATGGACTTGGAACGCCGGATTATCTGTCGAGCCAACGTTTCCTCAGCTGGTAACTCGCCTCGGTTCATGTAATCCAGATATGGGATCGTCTAATCCGGTATGGCATGCAGAGCTGCCACCAACTGAGCCTCCGGATCAGGAATAGCCAAATCTTCTTCGGTTGGTATTTTGACTGACGGATTGTGCAATACATCAAGAAAGACATTGGGCGGAACCGGTTTACGTTGGGAACCAAGACGACTTAAAGCGTCCGCCGCTTCATTCTTCCGCCGGTCTATATGGTCCACCTGATAACCTTTAAAGTGACCAGCCACTGCGTCCACCTCTCGCTGATATGCAGCCATGAGTGGGTCCTTAGAATCCCAAGTGCCAGACACTTGCTGAGCCACTAGATCTGAATCGCCGAAGCACTTAACCCGGCTCAAATTCATCTCTTTAGCCATCCGAAGACCGTGGAGTAAAGCCTCATACTCAGCTGCATTGTTAGTGCAAGGGAACATTAAATGGAGGACATAACAAAATTTATCACATCATGGGGAAGTTACTACGACTCCAGCCCCCGAACCCTCTAACTATCTGGACCCATCAAAATGAATAGTCCAATATGTATTATCTAGTTTCTCCTCAGGTGCCTGTAACTCCGTCCAATCATTGATGAAATCTACGAGTGCCTGGGACTTGATCGCCGTGCGAGGTATGTATTTGAGCCCGTGGGGTCCAAGCTCAATGGCCCACTTGGCAATCCGGCCAGTTGCCTCTCTGTTTTGAATGATGTCACCCAGAGGAGCTGAACTGACCACTGTGATACGATGGCCCTGAAAATAGTGTTTGAGCTTCCAGCTTGCCATAAACACCCCATACACCAGTTTCTGCCAATGCGGATACCTCTGCTTTGACTCAATGAGCACCTCATTGATATAATAAACCGGCCGTTGAACCGGATACTCTTTGCCAGGCTCCTTGCGCTCTACCACAATGGCTACGCTAATAGCCCGGGCATTAGCAGCCACATATAATAATAATGGCTCTTTATCGATCGGTGCTGCCAGCACGGGCGGTTCCACAAGTTGTTACTTCAGATCTTCAAACGCCTTATTAGCTGCTTCACTCTAGACAAAGTTATCCATTTTCTTGAGCATCTGATATAAGGGGATGGCCTTCTCTCCAAGGCGGCTGATAAACTGGCTCAAGGCTGTAATCCGGCCGGCCAGACGTTGCACATCGTTAATACACGCTGGTTTAGCCAAGGACGTAATCGCTGCAATCTTTTCTGGATTAGCCTCAATGCCTCTATTTGAAACTAGAAAGCCTAAGAGCTTGCCTGTCGGGACACCGAAAACACACTTCTCCGGATTGAGCATCATCTTGTAAACCCGGAGATTGTCAAAATTTTCCCATAGATCATCTATCAAAGTCTCCTCCTTTCTGGATTTGACCACAATATCATCTACATACGCATGAACATTGCGCCCAATTTCCTTATGAAGGAAATTCTGAACACATTGCTGGTAAGTTCCCTGGGCACTCTTGAGTCCAAAGGGCATGGAAACATAGCAGATGGCTCCAAAGGGAGTTATAAAGGTTGTCTTCTCCTGGTCCTTAACTGCCATTTTGATCTGATGATAACCAGAGTAAGCATCCAAAAAACACAAACGGTCACAACCCGCCGTAGCATCAATTATCTGATCAATGCGAGGGAGAGCAAAGGGGTCTGCAGGGCAAGTCTTGTTTAAATCTGTGTAGTCCACACACATGCACCAAGTGCCATTTTTCTTAAGAACCAGCACCGGATTGGCTAACCACTCTGGATGAAAAACTTCAACAATAAACCCAGCAGCCAACAAACGGGCGACCTCTTCACCTATAGCCTTGCGCCTTTCCTCGTTGAAGCGGCGGAGGAACTGTCGGACCGGTTTGAATTTCAGATCAATGTTGAGTGTGTGCTCAGCAAGTTCTCTCGGCACACCTGGCATGTCAGAAGGTTTCCATGCAAAGATGTCCCGATTCTCACGGATGAACTCGATGAGCGCACTTTCCTATTTGGGATCCAGGTTAGCGCTGATGCTGAACTGTTTGGATGACTCGCCAGGGACAAAGTCAACCATCTTTGTGTCTGTAGCTGATTTGAACTTCAATGCTGGATCATGTTCCGTGGTTGGCTTTTTTAAGGAGGTCATGTCTGCCGGATCAACTTGCTCCTTATAGAATTTTAACTCCTCCGTGGCACAAACCGACTCAACATAAGCCGCATCACCTTCTTCACACTCCAAAGCAATCTTTTTACTTCCATGTACTGTGATAGTCCCCTTATGACCTGGCATTTTAAGCTGTAAGTAAACATAACATGGCCTTGCCATAAACTTAGCATAAACCGGCCGTCCAAATAAGGCGTGGTACGGACTTTTGATCTTCACCACCTCAAATGTTAATGTTTCTGACCTTGAATCGTAGTCATCTCCAAAAGCTACCTCCAAAGCTATCTTACCAACGGGATATGCAGACTTACCAGGCACCACACCATGAAATACCGTATTCGACGGTTTAAGATCCTTATCTGTCAACCCCATACGGCGGAATGTATCATAATACAAAATATTGATACTACTTCCCCCATCCATGAGCACTTTAGTGAACTTGTATCCCCCAACTTGAGGGGCTACCACCAAGGCCAAATGACCTGGATTATCAACCCGGGGCGGGTGATCCTCTCTGCTCCACAAAATAGATTGCTCCGACCAGCGTAAATATTGAGGTACTGCCGGCTCAACGGAGTTGACTGCCCTTTTGTGAAGCTTCTGATCACGTTTGCACAAACTAGTAGTGAAGACATGATATTGCCCGTTGTTCAGCTGTTTGGGATTGCTCTGATAACCCGACTGCTGCTGCTGCTGCTGACCCCCCCTGATGGTTGTAAACTCCCTGGTTGCCTTGGTGTCCTTGATTGATGTGTCCGGTTTGATTGCCTGTAAACCCTGAACCGGAACCACCACCTCCGTAACCCGGCACGTGGAAACCTCCTCCTGAACCGCCGGGCGGGCCGTTGTCATATTGGAACATATTGGAATTCTTGAAATCCCGCATGATATAACAATCTTTCCAGAGATGTGATGCCGGTTTCTCCTTCGATACATGCTTTGGACAGGGCTGATTTAACAAACGTTCCAAATTGTTGCCTGGACCTCCACCCCTCTGGGGCTGCTTGCCTTTATGGCGCTGGCCATTCTCCTGCGCGTTGGTATTTGCGACAAAGTCCAAACCACTATCGGCCATGTGCTTACCAGCGTTTCCATGGCCTTTGGGATTGTGTTGCTGGCTTTTGGCATTGCCGGTCTTCTTACCCTTCTCCGGTTTGTCCTCCTCTGAATCCGGATCCTTGGTATTATCTGAATCGACATATTTAACCAAAGAGGCCATGAGTGTTGACATGTCGTTGCAGTGACATTTGAACCTTCCCAACTTCTGTTTCAACGGTTTGAAACGGCAATTGCCCTCTAATGTTAACACCGCTGTGTCTGCATTGATACGATCTGATGAATGCAAAATCGTCGAGACCCGTTTGACCCAATGGGTTGTGGACTTCCCTTCCTCTTGGACGCAAGCGGCCAGATCTACAATTGACATCGACTGCTTACATGTATCCTTGAAGTTCTGGATAAACCGGTTTCAGTTTGGCCCATGATCCAATAGAGTTGGTCGGCAAGCTCTTCAACCAAGTGCGAGTTGTTCCTTCCAACATCATGGTGAAATATTTAGCACACACCGCCTCATCCACATCTAACATCTCCATTGCCATCTCATAGCTCTCCACCCACGCCTCTGGCTGCAAATCGGCGGTATAATTTGGTACCTTACGAGGTCCCCTAAAATCCTTGGGTAGTCGCACATTACGCAAAGCAGGAGATAAACACGGTACCCCTAAGGAACTGAACATCGCCCCTGGCTCCACGGAGGCAGTGGGGTGAACCAGAGTATGCTGTCGTGCCTCGTGTCGAGCTGTCAACTCGGCCTCTCGACCTGCGCGGCCATGGTCCACAACATCTTGCGCATTAGCACCTCCCCCAGCCGGGTTGTTCCCTCATGGCGAATTTCGGCGACGTGCACTACTGGACACGGCCGGTTCGTCTTCCACGTGTCTGCTATAACTCCGGCTTGGACGGGGAGTGGAGTGAATCCTCTCATGGCTGTGTGAATATGATTGTTGTTGATTTAGTGTTGTCTGAAGGAGATCCCTGGCCCGATCTGCTTCCACTGCAACTGGTGACTCGCCGTCGGTTGGGAGGGCCATCAGGCGTGAAGCGGCGGCCACAATGTTGTCCAACGGGTTGGAATAATGCCCGGGCGGCGTTGATGGTACAATGTTGTTTTGGCGATGCAGGTCCATCGTGCGCGGCTGAACCGGCGCTCCTGCTCCCGGCGCCCCCGCCCGGTTTAGTGTGGGTTGGTTACCAGCTCCTGCACCTGGCGTGTTGAAAAGATTCTGCGGCTCATAAACTGACGGGAGACGTGATCGGTACCTTCTTCTCATGACTTCCTCTGAAGCATTCTGATCCAGTCTAATCCGGTAAGCCTGTGCTTCCAACTCGGCCCGCTCTGTAGCCATCCTGGCGTTCTCTGCTGCCAGGTCTGCTTTGGCCTGGGCTATATGATCTTTCACTTTTGCAATCTCCGCATCGTGCTGATCCCTAGCTGCTGCGTCTACCTCCGCAGACATCAATGTTGCCAGAGCGTCGAACAAATCAGACAAGACTTGGGCCGAAGGTGGCGCCGAGCTTCCTGCCCCTGCTGGTGTGGCCGTTGTTGAACTGGAGAGCATTGCTGCGGCGGTAGATGAATGAGGCACCGATTGTGTGCCGCCATCTCCCGGTTTGGCAGACCAGGGTAATCCGGAATACTGTTGCCCTCGGATCCTCCCTCAATCCGGTCGTCCTGCAACTGGCAAAGCGATTCGGTTTCTCCAGAAGACTCGTCATCAGAGCAGACTACGGTTTCTCCATCGGACACCGGTCTGTCCTCGTACCCTGATCCATGGACGACACCTACAAAAACATGCCTAGCCTCGGGCTGAACCAGTGAAGAACTTGCACGCCGAGCCGTTTCGATGATGTCGGTGCAGATGTCCGACTCGGGGGCCGGTTCGCCGATCTTGCCGATGAAGACGTGAATCCCACCAAAGGGGACCCGGTACCCGTATTCAATTGAATCGGCCTCGGGACCCCATCCTGCATTGTCGATGTGGAGCTTGTCGCGGCAACTCTTCGTCATCCGGCCCATAGCATATCCCTTGAGTCCGTCGAAGCTGCCCTTCAAGAACTCAAAACGATCGTGCGATAGCCCCATGGTGGGCGCCAACTGTCGTGGGTTTGTCACGGCAGATGTCCTCGTGAAAGGACTTAGTCGTGGAGCCATCGCAACGGGTTAGCTTAAAGGAGTTAAACCGTACAAGGGGACACGGGGGTTTATACTAGTTCGGCCCCTTCGATGAAGGTAAAAGACTACGTCTAGTTGTGATTGGTATTGCTAGGGTTTCGAAGGCCAGGGAGCGAATCCGCTTTGTCTGGCTCTCGAGTTGTTGTTGTCTGTCTCTAAACCGCGGCCGGGTCGTCCCTTTATATACATAGGTTGACGCCCGCCGGGCTACAGAGTCCCGAAGCCGGTTTATAAACGTATCCGGTTCGGCCTCTCTCTTTCTATCTTACTATACAAGTTACATGACTAGGCCGGTTTACATTTACATACTGCAACTCGCCTTTGGGCCCTCCGTAAAGCGCCAGCATCTTGACATCTTCATGGGCTTCTAATCTTCAAAGAGTCAACCCGGCTACATAAGGCTGGTTTACCTCCAGTAGTAATATCCCCAACACTCATGAAGGTTGGCCTTAGCGTGAAGTAGGGCTTGTTGGGACTTGTGCCTTTGCGCTTGGTGAGCATCGTCATAATGATGTTGGCATTGTCGCACTTGAGCTCATAGTAGATGTCGTTCATCGTCGTCGTGCACATGTTGTTTGGAGGTGACTTTCCCTTCATGACGAGGTGGATCACGAACGTGATGGTGGTCGCCATGGAGATGTGGACGTGGACGACTTGCGCTTGCGTCGCTTGGGTTCTCCGAAGATGATTGACTTGCTCGCTGCCATCTTGAGGATGATGAAGGGGAAGAACGTTTGGCCAACAAAGTCTGAATCTCCTCCATCCTTGCATCTTGCTCCTCCTTGTGCGCGGAAAGCTTGTTGTCGATGTAGTCCCTTTTCCTTGCTTCGGAGTGACGAATGTCGATGGAGAGGTTCTCGATGCGCTCTCTCAATCTTGATTGTGTGCCTTGCATTTGTCGTTGCAGATCGAAGGTGGACGCGATGATGTAGGTGTTCACGCCGTCGTTGTTGTCGAAGACCGGAGATAAAATGCCTTGCCTATCCAGCATAATACTCGAGCAAATATGAGTGGAGAAAGGAGAAGAACTATACCAAATGTACCTTGACCGATGTTGAAGATGGATCAATGATCACTCAATGATGTAACAAGGAAATAGCACAATTGGTACCATTTTTTGTCGGTTTCTCACACCTACACAAAATAAGGCTTATGGTGGAGCTCGGTGAGGATAGTGGCACAAAAATTTGATGCAAAATGTTAGCAAGAGTCAATAATGTTGAAAGAGATTCACAAATTCGCAAGTGAAACAAGTGAAACAAGTAGACCAATAGCAATATGTGGCGCACGGAAACACACACACACGGATAGATAAATGGGGTCGTGCAACCAAGGAATGAGCACAAAATGTGGAATCCACGGAAAACGCTCGTGTTGCACAACTCAAGAGAGACGCTAGCATGATTGCTCAATAGGCGGATACGACACTTGTGCACAACCTATAAGATGCAAAATGGATAACTTTCTATCCCAAGTATGCTATGTATGTATGGTTCCCAGTGTTTCTCACAAGGTGATCCAAGATGATCTTATATGCAATGTGGTATGATGCTATGGCTATTGCTTACGAGCTCTTTGTTCACTCTTTTTCTTAAAAGCTTATTCTTTTGTTTCTTTTCTTTTTTTTATTTTTTTTGTGTGGCCACTTTTGCACGATGCACAAAGCAAGATAGCAATTGTATATATGCGGGAACAAACTTGACGAACAAGAGATGATATGATGATACCAATATGATATGGTATGTATGCAATGTATGGTGTAGATCACTAATGTGCACAAGTAACATTGCCGGCAATACTCAAATGTCTAGTCTCGATAGGCAAGTGACGCAAAATGGGCTAGGGGTTAACAAGGCAATGGCAAGGGAGTATACAATGGAGGGATACCACGATACCAAGATGATATGGAGGATACCGTTCGTGTCGATGATGAGTGGCGGTGATCTTGATGGAGATACCAAGATGATGGAGACTCGTCTCTAAGTAGCCGAAACACATTAGGGAACGGAAAAAACCACGAACTCAAAATCTCAAACGTCAAATGTCAAAATGGTGGTAGCGGGAAAGCCGTGGTGGTTTTGTGGAAGCTCAATGGAATTGCGGAATGCCAATGATGGGCTGTGGAGTACGCAATGCGGAAATGGAGGGTAAGGTGGTGGACTATACACGGTGTCCCTAAGTAGCCGAGACACCTTAGGAGACACAACTCACAACACAAACAAAATTGGGTTAAGTTAGGGTGGCGGGAGTGTGAGGTCGGCAAAACTATGCGGAAGTTATGGTGGTGGTTGATGAAGAAGCAATCGTCCCTAAGTAGCCTAGACACCTTAGAAGACTCAAATCACTCCTCAAGCACCCACTAATGCGATGGGGAACAAAATTGGTTAGGTTGCAGAAGTTGATGGTGGTGTAGCGGATGATGTGGTGCAGGCCCTAGGCAAAGATGCCAAAGTTTCGAAATTTTGATGGAGTCAAATGATGTTGGTGGTATTTTTGTGGGAAGGAGGATGTCAAGAGATTTTCAATGAGCTAAAGAACGCGAAAATCAGATTCCGGATGAATTAGTTATGGCCGAAACAAAAATCAGCCGAAGTTGATATCTACAGGTAGCGGACATCCGGAAATGGACGGATGTCCGGTCGCCGGACGTTCGGTCGGGTCGGAAATCCGCTAATTTCAGCTCGGGTTAGAGGTTCCGGTCGTCCGGTGCTTCCTGGGTGTCCGGACGTCCAGTAAAATGACGGTCGTTCGGTGGGTCTAGGTCAACATGAGATGCGAGTTTGGAGACGCGATTTTGGGCGGAATTTGGGGATTTTGGGGTCAAAATAGAGGGGATTTCGTGGATGAAAGATGGGGAAACTTGGGGAGATGCTAGATCCACTTGAAACCAAGCAAATCTATGGATCAAATCACACAAAACTTCATCAAACCAACAAATCACAAAAAAATTGGGGCTATTTTTGGTGGAGATTTTCGAATTTAGGGAAGAACACAACAAAATTAGGCTAGAAAACAACGAGGGTAGGCTCCGAAATCGTGATCAATGTGGCTCATGATATCAATATGATGTAGGGTAGGAACCCTAATCGGCTGATATTTCACGAAAGGAGCGGATCCCGCGACGAACACGAAGAACACGAGGAGGGAAACAAGGGGAAAATCACAAGGGAAACACAAGAGAACACTCAAACCAACAAGTATGATGACACATGCGCTAGATCCATGAACACAAAGGGAGATACAAGATCCAAAGTCAACAACGGGTGATACAAGAGGTACCGGTCTTCTCCGTGAGGAGGTCTTGAGTCCACGAGGGGATCTTCTCCGCAAGGAGGTCTTGAATCCAAAGGGATCTTCTTCGAAGAGGGGCCGCGGTCTCTCTTGTGGAGTTGATCCGATGTGGATGAGTAATGCTCTATCTCAAAATATGAGATAAACCAATGCTAATCCTCAAATGGTGGAGGTGGAGGAGTATATATAGTCTAGGGCCACGAAGGGGAAAGTGAGGGCCGAAGGGGTATATGGGCCTCGGGCCCGAACACTGTGCGTAGACAGGTACCGGACGTCCGCTGAGGACCGATCGTCCGGTGGCTCACGGGCGGCCGAACCTCCGGTAGACGTCGGACGTCCGCTCGATCTGGCTCGTACGCTGGAGTGCTGGATTTCCGGAGGTGGCCGGTCGTCCGGTCGCCGGTTCTCCGCTGGCATCGGACGTCCGCTCGTTTGGCTCGGGTGCGGGATCACCGATCGTCCGGTCTGGGCCGGTCGTCCGGTCCGGGCCGGTCGCCCGGTGGGTCTTCAGGCATCGGACATCCGGTCCCGACCAGTCATCCAGTGGCTAGAGCTTCTTCCACAGCTCTTGTTCTTGCTCCTCGCGCTTGGTGTCATCGCCTACTTGTCCATGGGCTTCCTCTTGGTTCCTGGTCATGCATAGCACACATGTTTGAGGTAGTAGCCATGTCTCACATGCGGAAAGTAACGATTTGGAGAGGAGTGAGTTCACCTTGTGTCCAATGGAGTATACTTGAGGTCTCATCTTATGTTCACTTGGGGCTTGTAGAGTAGTCGGAGTGTACATGGGGATGAGCGTGGGATGCTCCACATCAATGAGCCTTACAAGCAATGTGACTAATGAGTTAGTCACGAGATGATGCATTACGGAATGAGTAAAGAGACTTGTCGGTGACGAGATTGAACTAGGTATGATGATACCGATGATCGAATCTCGGGCAAGTAACATATCGATGACAAAGGGAACAAGGTATGTTGTTTGGCGGTTTGACCGATAAAGATCTTCATAGAATATGTAGGGGCCAATATGAGCATCCAGGTTCCGCTATTGGTTATTGACCGGAGATGTGTCTCGGTCATGTCTACATAGTTCTCGAACCCGTAGGGTCCGCACGCTTAACGTTCGATGACGATTTGTAATATGAGTTTAGTATTTTGATGAATCGAAGTTTGTTCGGAGTTCCAAATGAGATCACGGACATGACGAGGAGTATCGAAATGGCCGAGATATAAAGATTGATATATTGGACCATGTTATTCGAACTCCGGAAGTGTTCCAGATAGTTTCGGGTAAAAGCAGAGTGCCGGAGGGGTTACCGGAACCACTCGGAGGAACTAATGGGCCACCATGGGCCTTATTGGAGAGAGAGAGGAGGGCTGCCAGGGTAGGCCGCACCCCCTCCCCCTTAGCAGTCCGAATTGGACAAGGGAGGTGGCGCCCCCTTTCCTACTCCCTCTCCTTCCTTCCCCCTCTCTCCCTTTTGGTGGAATCCTACTAGGACTAGGAGCCCTAGTAGGACTCCCCTCTTGGGCGCGCCCTAGGGGCCGGCCGGCCATCCCCTCCTCCCTCCTTTGTATACGTGGGGAGGGGGGCACCCTAGGTGTAGTGACCCGACCTCAAACGGTCAAGTCTCTGTATTTCCGTGTTATCCCTGGATCGGTAATGTTGACACACACGATACTCGAGGATTTATAACAGAGTAGCAATCACACACTTATTACATCGAATGTATCAAAATAGAACTTATTACAGTAAATATGGCTTAAGTCCATCTAATGCGATAACAGCGAAAGGCTTGCAAGATAAAGTGAGTCCATCAACTCCAACGGCATAGCTGAGCTGCACGACAATGACATAACGAACCTTACTCCTCGTCTGAAAAGTCTGCAACATAATACGTTGCAGCCTGAAAATGGGTCAGCACATGGAATATGCTGACAATATAACACAGTAGAGTAAGAACAGAATAATGCTATCACTACATGCATATTTGGCTGGTGGAAAGCTCTATGTTTATAGTTTTGCGAAAAGCCAATTTTTCCCTACAACAAAGGAATAGATTTATTTTAACTATCATGGTAGTTGAAACATCATTGAGAAGGTTCCTCCAACTCAATCCCAATTAAAGTAATTAACAACCCAACAATATTAATTTAAGAGTGATGAGATAATTAAGAAACTCCAAGTACTAGATACTCAAGATTGTCCATAACCAGGGACACAGCTAATCATGATTATTTTGTACACTCTGCAGAGGTTTGCACACTTTTTCCCACAAGACCCGATCTCCTCCGTTGGATTTCTCGCACTACATGGTGTTTGAGAAACGGATGACTGAGACACAGTCTTTCAGAAACATTAACTGTCTACTCCGGGCAGACCATACCAAACCTACAACCCACTATCTGCCGATCCACCTCTTCGAGAGCTTCACGTAACTTACTCAACTATGCTAGAGCCCATAATAGCTTGTGGCTACACAAGGAAGTTTCTAGCATGAATCATCTCGATTCCCTTTGAGCCTGGGTGGCGGTCCATAGGAGAATCACACGGAACCCCAGGATTTCCAAAAAAATACAGGCAACACTGGATTCTCCAGGTGCCTCAATCCACCCAGATGTGTATTTAAGTTGCCACCTTAAGTTGAACCATTAATTAAAAATCTCACATCTGTCATGGATTTCACTCACCCAAACAACGTCTACGAGTATAGCATAACATATAAGCAACACATAGAAGTAACTCCCAAGGGTTTGAATATAATAGAGCAATAGGTTCTACCTCATCAACTACTTCCCAACCCACATGTTAATGACATCCTAATCATGCAATGTTTTAGGATTGGAACTAATGCATAAAAACTAGGTATGGAAAGAGTATGATCAATGTGTTACTTGCCTTGCTGATGATCCGCAAAACCTAGGGATTCGTAGTAGCACGCTTCGCACTCCGGGTGTTCAATCGCAAACAAACAATAGCATACATAAGAAATCAAGCGAAGATGCACAGGAAAAACTAAAATAAGAAGAATTGACCAGAAAGTTCAACTTAAGAACTTCGGTTTGCAAAAAGAATCAAATCAAACGGAGCAACGGAACTCAAACGGCGAAAGAAACAAGATCCGTTTACTAATCTGCACTAAAGTCAAATCTTACAGTACCAAAATCTTGTTTAAGTTGATTAAACAGAAAGAGGGTCTTGACACGAAGATCTAGGCGCTTGAATCGCTTGATTCCGACAAACGAGCGAAAAGATAAACTGAAACGAAAATCGGATTAGAAATCGCGATCGAAAATAATCGCGGAAAAATCCGAGAAAAAGAAAACTAACGAACAGGCTAACGAACGAGCGTTCGTTGTCTGTAACTAACGAGCGAAAACCGTTCGTTAAAACGAACGTACGGATGAACGTCCGCTAAAAATAAGAACCGGGAAAACCGGCGAACCGATCTAAAAAAACAAACTAGGGTTTTTCTTAAAAAAACAAATCGGTTTTCTTAAAAAAACGGCGCCGGCGAACAGCGCGTTACCTCTCTGGCGAGACTCCGGCGAGGCAGGGCTCGGGCGGCGCCGCTCGGGAGAAGGGCTGCGGCAGCGGGGTTTGGCGGGGGTGGCGGGGCTCCGGGGGCGGGGTATTTAAGGAGGGGGAGGGGCGGCTTGGAGGAGGGGGCAAGGCGGCGGGAGGAGGAGTCCGGCTCGGACTCCGATCCGAGTCGGCGGCGGCGGCACGCGGCGTCCTGGCGGGAGACGGCGGCGCGGGGAAGACGGGCTGACTCGGCTGGGCCTTGGCCCAGTCGGGCGCTGGAATTTTTTTAAACAATTCCACCCAGCAGAAAAAAAATCCTAAAAATAAAATAAAAATCTAAAAATGCCAAAACAAATTTTCACCGTCGAAATAAAATATTTAGAACGAAATGAACATTTTCTTGGCCCTAAAATGCAAGTTTGAAAAAACGTGCAATTTTTCTAATGCAAATAAAATCCAAATAAAATCAAATATTTGATTTTAATATTTTTCCTCCAACATTTCAATTATTTTGGAGAAGTCATATTTTCTCATCTCATATATTTTAATATGAAATATTTTCGGAGAGAAGAATAATTAAAACCAAAATCCTCGTTTCATTATTTGATAAAAATAAAATATGAAAACTGGGAAATCCCCAACTCTCTCTGAGGGTCCTTGAGTTGCTTAGGATTTCAAGGATCGCGAAACGAAAATGTAATAAAATATGATATGCAAGAATGATCTATATATAACATTCCAAATTGAAAATTTGGGATGTTACACTTGGACACACAAGTTGATCTTTTAGCCATGTGCGGTGTCCCCCTCCACAGATACACACCTTGGTCATATCGTCATAGTGCTTAGGTAAATCCCTGTACCGGTAACTTCATCATCACCATTGCCATGCCGTCATGCTGACGGAACTCTCCCTCGTCCTCAACTAGATCAAGAGATCAAGGGACGTCATCGAGCTGAACGTGTGCTGAAGCGGAGGTGCCGTACGTTCGGTGCTTGGATCAGTTGGATCGCGAAGACGTTCGACTACATCAACCGTGTTACTAAATGCTTCCACTTTCGGTCTACGAGGGTACGTAGACACACTCTCCCCTCTCATTGCTATGCTTCTCCTAGATAGATCTTGCTGATCGTAGGAATTTTTTTGAAATATTGTGTTCCCCAACATTGGCATCCGAGCCAGGTCTAAGCGTAGATGTTATATGCATGAGTAGAACACAATGAGTTGTGGGCGATAATAGTCATACTGCTTACCAGCAACATCTTACTTTGATTCGACGGTATTGTTGGATGAAGCAGCCCAGACCGACATTACATGATCGCGTTCATGAAACTGGTTCTACTGACGTGCTTTGCACACAAGTGGCTAGCGGGTGTCTGTTTCTCCAGCTTTAGTTGAATCGAGTTTGACTACGACCGGTCCTTGTTGAAGGTTAAAACAGTACACTTGACGAAAAATCATTGTGGTTTTGATGCGTAGGTAAGAATGGTTCTTGCTAGAAGCCCGTAGCAGCCACGTAAAACTTGCAACAACAAGGTAGAGGACGTCTAACTTGTTTTTGCAGGGCTTGCTGTGATGTGATATGGTCAAGACGTGATTATATATAAATTGTTGTATGAGATGATCATGTTTTGTAACAGTTATCGGCAACTGGCAGGAGCCATATGGTTGTCGCTTTATTGTAGGAAATGCAATCGCCATGTAATTGTTTACTTTATCACTAAGTGGCAGCGATAGTCGTAGAAGCAATAGTTGGCGAGACGAAAACGATGCTACGATGGAGATCAAGGTGTCAAGCCGGTGACGATGGTGATCATGACGGTGCTTTGGAGATGGAGATCAAAGGCGCAAGATGATGATGACCATATCATATCACTTATATTGATTGCATGTGATGTTTATCCTTTATGCATCGTATTTTTCTTAGTACAGCGGTAGCGTTATAAGACGATCTCTCACTAAATTTCAAGGTACAAGTGTTCTCCCTGAGTATTCACTGTTGCTACAGTTCGTCGTGCCGAGACACCACGTGATGATCGGGTGTAATAAGCTCTACATTCACATACAACGGGTGCAAGCCAGTTTTGGACACGCATAATACTGATGTCTACTACACAACCTTCTTCTCGTAGACGTTGTTGGGCCTCCAAGTGCAGAGGTTTGTAGGACAGTAGAAAATTTCCCTCAAGTGGATGACCTAAGGTTTATCAATCCGTAGGAGGCGTAGTATGAGGATGGTCTCTCTCAAGCAACCCTGCAACCAAATAACAAAGAATCTCTTGTGTTCCCAACACACCCAATACAATGGTAAATTGTATAGGTGCACTAGTTCGGCGAAGAGATGGTGATACAAGTGGTATATGGATAGTAGATATGGGTATTTGTAATCTGAAATTATAAAAACAGCAAGGTAACTAATGATAAAAGTGAGCGTAAACGGTATTGCAATGCTAGGAAACAAGGCCTAGGGTTCATACTTTCGCTAGTGTAAGTTCTCTCAACAATAATAACATAATTAGATCACATAACTATCCCTCAACATGCAACAAAGGGTCACTCCAAAGTCACTAATAGCGGAGAACGAACGAAGAGATTATGGTAGGGTACGAAACCACCTCAAAGTTATTCTTTCCAATCAATCCAGTGGGCTATTCCTATAAGTGTCACAAATAGCCCTAGAGTTCGTACTAGAATAACACCTTAAGACACAAATCAACCAAAACCCTAATGTCACCTAGATACTCCAATGTCTCCTCAAGTATCCGTGGGTATGATTATACGATATGTGTCACACAATCTCAGATTCATCTATTCAACCAACACAAAGGACCTCAAAGAGTGCCCCAAAGTTCTACCGGAGAATCACGACGAAAACGTGTGCCAACCCCTATGCATAGGTTCGTGGGCGGAACCCGGAAGTTGATCACCAAAACATACATCAAGTGAATCACGTGGCATCCCATTGTCACCACAGATACGCAAGGCAAGACATACGTCAAGTGTTCTCAAATCTTTAAAGACTCAATACGATAAGATAACTTCAAAGGGGAAACTCAATTCATTACAAGAGAGAAGAGGGGGAGGAGAAACATAAGATCCAACTATAATAGCAAAGCTCGCGATACATCAAGATCGTGCCAAATCAAGAACACGAGAGAGAGAGAGAGAGATCAAACACATAGCTACTGGTACGTACCCTCAGCCCCGAGGGAGAACTACTCCCTCCTCATCATGGAGAGCACCGGGGTGATGAAGATGGCCACCGAAGAGGGATTGCCCCCTCCGGCAGGGTGCCGGAACGGGTCTAGATTGGCTTCGGTGGCTACGGAGGCTTCTGGCGGCGGAACTCTCGATCTATTCTGCTCCCGGATGTTTTTAGGGTATATGGAGATATATAGGCGGAAGAAGTACGTCAGGGGGGGGGGCACGAGGGGCCCACGAGGGTGGAGGGCGCGTCCAGGGGGGTGGGCGCCCCCCCTGCCTCGTGACCTCCTCGTAGAGCCCCCGACGTGCACTCCAAGTCTTCTGGGCTTCTTTCCTTCCAAAAATGAGTTCCGTGAAGTTTCAGGTCAATTGGACTCCATTTGGTTTTCCTTTTCTTCGAAACCCTAAAACAGGGTAAAAACCGAAACTGGCACTGGGCTCTGGGTTAATAGGTTAGTCCCAAAAATGATATAAAAGTGTATAATAAAGCCCATAAACATTCAAAACAGTAAATAATATAGCATGGAGCAATAAAAAATTATAGATACGTTGGAGACATATCAGCATCCCCAAGCTTAATTCCTGCTCGTCCTCGAGTAGGTAAATGATAAAAACAGAATTTTTGATGCGGAGTGCTACTTGGCATAATTTCAATGTAATTCTTCTTAATTGTGGCATGGATATTCAGATCCGAAAGATTCAAGACAAAAGTTCATATTGACATAAAAATGATAATACTTCAAGCATACTAACTAAGCAATTATGTCTTCTCAAAATGACATGGCCAAAGAAAGTTCATCCCGACAAAATCATATAGTTTAGTCATGTTTCATTTCCGTCACACAAGAATGCTCTCATCATGCACAACCCCGATGACAAGCCAAGCAATTGTTTCATACTTTAGTAATCTCAAACTCATAAACTTTCACGCAATACATGAGCGCGAGCCATGGACATAGCACTATGGGTGGAATAGAATATAATGAGGGGGGTTATGTGGAGAACAAAAAAACGAGAAAGTCTCACATCAACGAGGCTAATCAATGGGCTATGGAGATGCCCACCGATTGATGTTAATGCAAGGAGTAGGGTTCCCATGCAATGGACGCAGTAGAGCTATAAATGTATCAAAGCTCAACAAAAGAAACTAGTGGGTGTGCATCCAACTTGCTTGCTCATGAAGACCTAGGGCACTTGAGGAGGCCCATTGTTGGAATATACAAGCCAAGTTCTATAATGAAAATTCCCACTAGTATATGAAAGTGATAACTCAAGAGACTCTCTATATGAAGAACATGGTGCTACTTTGAAGCACAAGTGTGGAAAAAAGGATAGTAGCATTGCCCATTTTTATTTATTTTCTCTTTTTTTGGGCCTTTTTTTTCTTTGGCCTTTCTCTTTTTTTTGGGACAATGCTCTATTGAATGATGATCATCACACTTCTATTTATTTACAACTCAATGATTACAACTCGATACTACAACAAAGTATGACTCTATATGGATGCCTCCAGCGGTGTACCGGGATATGCAATGAATCAAGAGTGACAAGTATGAAAAAATTATGAATGGTGGCTTTGCCACAAATACTATGTCAACTACATGATCATGCTAAGCAATATGACAATGATGAATGTGTCATGATGAACGGAATGATGGAAAGTTGCATGGCAATATATCTCGGAATGGCTATGGAAATGCCATAATAGGTAGGTATGGTGGCTGTTTTGAGGCAGATATAAGGAGGTTTATGTGTGACAGAGCGTATCATATCACGGGATTTGGATGCACCGGCGAACTTTGCACCAACTCTCAATGTCAGAAAGGGCAATGCACGGTACCGAAGAGGCTAGCAAGGATGGAAGGGTGAGAGTGCGTATAATCCATGGACTCAACATTAGTCATAAAGAACTCACATACTTATTGCAAAAATCTACAAGTCATCAAAAACCTCGACACTACGCGCATGCTCCTAGGGGGATAGATTTGTAGGAAAAGACCATCGCTCGTCCTCGACCGCCACTCATAAGGAGGACAATCAAATAACACCTCATGTTTCAAATTTGTTACACAACGTTTACCATACGTGCATGCTACAGGATTTGCAAACTTCAACACAAGCATTTCTCAATTTCACAACTACTCAACTAGCACGACTTTGATATTATTACCTCCATATCTCAAAACAATCATCAAGCATCAAACTTCTCTTAGTATTCAAAACACTCATAAGAGAATTTTATTATTAATCTTGTATACCTAGCATATTAGGATTTTAAGCAAATTACCATGCTATTAAGACTCTCAAAATAATCTAAGTGAAGCATGAGAGATCAATAGTTTCTATAAAACAAATCCACCATGCTCTAAAATATATAAGTGAAGCACTAGAGCAAATGACAAACTACTCCGAAAGATATAAGTGAAGATCAATGAGTAGTCGAATAATTATGCAACCATGTGAAGACTCTCTAACATTTAATAATTTCAGATCTTGGTATTCTATTCAAACATAAAGCAAAGCAAAATAAAATGACATTCTAATAATGGCAAACATCATGTAAAGAAGCAAAAACTTAGGATCAACTGAAACTAACCGATAATTGTTGAAGAAGAAAGGTGGGATGCCAACCGGGGCATCCCCAAGCTTAGATGCTTGAGACTTCTTGAAATATTATCTTGGGGTGCCTTGGGCATCCCCAAGCTTGAGCTTTTCTATCTCCTTAATTCCTCTCATATCATGGTCTCCCTAAATCTCAAAGGCTTCATCCACACAAAACTCAACAAGGACTCGTGAGATAAGTTAGTATAAACCATTGCAAAAACCTTATCATACTCTACTGTAGAAAATCACTAAAATTATTATTCAAAATTTCATACTAAATGCCTCTGCATATTTAATAGTCCTATCCTCAAATAGAATCATTAAAGAAGCAAACATATGCAAACAATGCAAACATAACAGCAATCTGCCTAAACAGGATAGTCTGTAAAGAATGCTGCAACATCCATACTTCCCTAGCTCCAAAAATTATGACAGAAAATTCCCACTGTAGTAAATTCATCAGATCTTAATATTCATAAGGTTTCAACATTTTATCACATTCTGACTTTTCTAGGGAATTATTGCAACAGCGGTAAACTTTCTGTTTTCAAACAGCAACATGTATACTTGTAACATAGGCATAGTAAAGGCTATCAATGCCACTTTTATTGAAATAAAAGATGCAAAACATTATTCTAAATAACAGAAAGAAAATCCTAACAAAATAAATTGACACTCCAAGCAAAACCCATATCATGTGGTGAATAAAAATATAGCTCCAAGTAAAGTTACCGATGAACGAAGACGAAAGAGGAGATGCCTTCCGGGGCATCCCCAAGCTTAGGCTCTTGGATATCCTTGAATATTACCTTGGGGTGCCTCGGTCATCCCCAAGCTTAGGCTCTTGCCACTCCTTATTCCATAGTCCATCGAATCCTTACCCAAAACTTGAAAACTTCACAACACAAAACTTAACAGAAAACTCGTAAGCTCCGTTAGTGTAAGAAAATAAATCGCCACTCCAAGGTACTGTAATGAACTCATTATTAATTCATATTGGTGTAATATCTACTGTATTCCAACTTATCTATGGTTCATACCCTCTGATACTACTCATAGATTCATCAAAATAAGCAAACAACACACGAAAAACAGAATCTGTGAAAAAGAGAACAGTCTGTAGTAATCTGGATCAAACGTATACTTCTGGAACTCATAAAATTCTCAAATAAATTTCTGGACGTGAGGAATTTATCTATTAATCACCTTCAAAAAGAATTAACTAAATATCACTCTCCAAATAAAATGGCAGCAATTCTCGTGAGCGCTAAAGTTTCTGTTTTTTACAGCATGATCAACAAGACTTTCCCCAAGCCTTCCCAAAGGTTCTACTTGGCACAAACACTAATTAAAAGAATAAAACCACATCTAAACAGAGTCTAGATGAATTATTTATTACTGAACAGGAACAAGAATCAAGGAACTAAAATAAAATTGGGTTGCCTCTCAACAAGCGCTATCGTTTAACGCCCCTAGCTAGGCATGATGATTTCAATGATGCTCACATCAAAGATAAGAATTGTAACATAAAGAGAGCATCATGAAGAATATGACTAGCACATTTAAGCTTAACCCACTTCCTATGCATAGGGATTTTGTAATCAAACAACTTGTGGGAACAAGAATCAACTTGCATAGGAAGGTAAAACAAGCATAACTTCAAAATTTTAAGCACATAGAGAGGAAACATTATATTATTGCAATTCCTACAAGCATATGTTCCTCCCTCATAATAATTTTCAGTAGCGTCATGAATGAATTCAACAATATAACCATCACCTAAAGCATTCCTTTCATGATCTACAAGCATAGAAAATTTACTACTCTCCGCATAAGCAAATTTCTTCTCATGAATAATAGTGGGAGCAAACTCAACAAAATAACTATCATGTGATTGAAAATTAAGATCAAGATGACAAGTTTCATGGTTATCATTATTCTTTAAAGCATACACGTCATCACAATAATCATCATAGATAGGAGGCATGCTTTCATCATAATAAATTTGCTCATCAAAACTTGGGGGACAAAAAATATCATCTTCATCAAACATAGCTTCCCCAAGCTTGTGGCTTTGCATATCATTAGCATCATAGATTTTCGAGGAATTCATACTAACAACATTGAAATCATGCTCATCATTCAAAGATTTAATGCCAAACATTCTAATGCATTCTTCTTCTAACACTCTGGCACAATTTTCCTTTCCATCATACTCATGAAAGATATTAAAAAGATGAAGCGTATGAGGCAAACTCAATTCCATTTTTTTGTAGTTTTATTTTATAAACTAAACTAGTGATAAAACAAGAAACTAAAGCAAGATCGAAAGATATACCTTCAAGCGCTAACCTCCCCGACAACAGCGCCAGAAAAGAGCTTGATGTCTACTACACAACCTTCTTCTTGTAGACGTTGTTGGGCCTCCAAGTGTAGAGGTTTGTAGGACAGTAGCAAATTTCCCTCAAGTGGATGACCTAAGGTTTATCAATCCGTAGGAGGCGTAGGATGAAGATGGTCTCTCTCAAGCAACCCTGCAACCAAATAACAAAGAGTCTCTTGTGTCCCCAACACACCCAATACAATGGTAAATTGTATAGGTGCACTATTTCGGCGAAGAGATGGTGATACAAGTGGTATATGGATAGTAGATATGGGTATTTGTAATCTGCAATTATAAAAACAGCAAGGTAAATAATGATAAAAGTGAGCATAAACGGTATTGCAATGCTAGGAAACAAGACCTAGGGTTCATACTTTCGCTAGTGTAAGTTCTCTCAACAATAATAACATAATTGGATCACATAACTATCCCTCAACATGCAACAAAGAGTCACTCCAAAGTCACTAATAGCAGAGAACGAACAAAGAGATTATGGTAGGGTACGAAACCACCTCAAAGTTATTCTTTCCAATCAATCCGGTGGGCTATTCCTATAAGTGTCACAAACAGCCCTAGACTTCATACTAGAATAACACCTTAAGACACAAATCAACCAAAACCCTAATGTCACCTAGATACTCCAATGTCTCCTCAAGTATCCGTGCGTATGATTATACGATATGTGTCACACAATCTCAGATTCATCTATTCAACCAACACAAAGGACCTCAAAGAGTGCCCCAAAGTTCTACCGGAGAATCACGACAAAAACGTGTGCCAACCCCTATGCATAGGCTCATGGGCGGAACCCGCAAGTTGATCACCAAAACATACATCAAGTGAATCACGTGGCATCCCATTGTCACCATAGATACGCACGGAATACATACATCAAGTGTTCTCAAATCTTTAAAGACTCAATCCGATAAGATAACTTCAAAGGGGAAACTCAATTCATTACAAGAGAGAAGAGGGGGAGGAGAAACATAGGATCCAACTATAATAGCAAAGCTCGCGATACATAAAGATCGTGCCAAATCAAGAACACGAGAGAGAGAGAGAGAGAGAGAGAGGAGAGATCAAACACATAGCTACTGGTACATACCCTCATCCCCGAGGGAGAACTACTCCCTCCTCGGCATGGAGGGCACCGGGATGATGAAGATGGCCACCAGAGAGGGATTGCCCCCTCCGGCAGGGTGCCGGAACGGGTCTAGATTGGCTTTTAGTGGCTTCGGAGGCTTCTGGCGGCGGAACTCCCGATCTATTCTGCTCCCAGATGTTTTTAGGGTATATGGACATATATAGGTGGAAGAAGTACATCATGGGGGACCATGATGGGCCCACGAGGGTGGAGGGCGCGCCCCCCTGCCTCGTGACCTCCTCGTAGAGCCCCCGACGTGCACTCCAAGTCTTCTGGGCTTCTTTCCTTCCAAAAATGAGTTCCGTGAAGTTGCAGGTCAATTGGAATCCGTTTGGTTTTCCTTTTCTTCGAAACCCTAAAACAGGGTAAAAACAGAAACTGGCACTAGGCTCTGGGTTAATAGGTTAGTCCCAAAAATGATATAAAAGTGTATAATAAAGCCCATAA
This sequence comes from Triticum aestivum, assembly GCF_018294505.1. Lineage (NCBI taxonomy): Eukaryota > Viridiplantae > Streptophyta > Magnoliopsida > Poales > Poaceae > Triticum > Triticum aestivum. The sequence goes on from NC_057797.1 coordinate 595,803,951, forward strand.
ACATTCAGAACAGTAAATAATATAGCATGGAGCAATCAAAAATTATAGATACGTTGGAGACGTATCAAATACTCAGGTTAAACTTGATGAGCCTAGCATATGAAGATATGGCCTCGGAACACTGAGACCGAAATGTCGAGCGTGAATCATATAGTAGATATGATCAACATAGTGATGTTCACCATTGAAAGCTACTCTATCTCACATGATGATCGGACATGGTTTAGTTGATATGGATCACGTTATCATTTAGATGACCAGAGGGATGTCTATCTAAGTGGGAGTTCTTAAGTAATATGATTAATTGAACTTTAATTTATCATGAACTTAGTACTTGATAGTATTTTGCATGTCTATATTGTTGTAGATAAATGGCTCGTGCTACTGTTCCTTTGGTTTTTAATGCGTTCCTAGAGAAAACTAAGTTGAAATATGATGGTAGCAACTACATGGACTAGGTTCATAACTTGAGGATTATCCTCATTGCTCACAGAAGAATTACGTCCTGGAAGCACCGCTAGGTGTACCACCCGCGCCAGCAACTACAGACATTGTGAATGCCTGGCAGACGCGTGTTGATGACTACTCGATAGTTCAGTGTGCCATACTTTACTGCTTAGAACCGTGACTTCAACGATGTTTTGAACGTCATGGATCATATGAGATGTTCCAGGGGTTGAAGTTAATATTTCAAGCAAATGCCCGGATTGAGAGATACGAGGTGACGATGCGTGTGAGAAATGGTTCCAAAGTCGATGTGATCGCCGTCGGCACGCTACCTCTACCTGTACCTTCGGGATTAGTTTTAGACCTGAATAATTGTTATTTGGTGCCAGTGTTAAGCATGAACATTATATCTGGATCTTGTTTGATGCGAGACGGTTATTTACTTAAATCAGAGAATAATGGTTGTTCTATTTATATGAGTAATATTTTTTATGGTCATGCACCCTTGATGAGTGGTCTATTTTTATTAAATCTCGATAGTAGTGATACACATATTTATAGTATTGAAGCCAAAAGATACAAGTTTAATAATGATAGTGCAACTTATTGGTGGCACTGCCGTTTAGGTCATATTGGTGTAAAGCGCATGAAGAAACTCCATGTTGATGGGCTTTTGGAATCACTTAATTATGAATCACTTGGTGCTTGAGAACCATGCCTCATGGGCAAGATGACTAAGACTCTGTTCTCTGGAACAATGGAGTGAGCAACAAACTTATTGGAAATAATACATACTGTTGTATGCGGTCCGATGAGTGTTGATGCTCGCGGCGGGTATCGTTATTTTCTAACCTTCACAGATGATTTGAGCAGATATGGGTATATCTACTTAATGAAACATAAGTCTGAAACATTTGAAAAGTTCAAAGAATTTTAAAGTGAAGTGGAAAATCATTGTAACAAGAAAATAAAGTTTCTATGATTTGACCGTGGAGGTGAATATTTGAGTTATGAGTGTGGGCCTTCATTTGAAACAATGTGGAATAGTTTCACAACTCATGCCACCTGGAACACCACAGCGTAATGGTGTGTCCGAACGTCGTAACCGCACTTTATTAGGTATGGTGCGATCTATGATGTCTCTTACTGATTTACCGCTATCATTTTGGGGTTATGCTTTAGAGACGGCTGCATTCACGTAAAATAGGGCACCATCGAAATTCGTTGAGACGACACCATATGAACTGTGGTTTGGCAAGAAACCCAAGTTGTCGTTTCTTAAAGTTTGGGGCTGCGATGCTTATGTGAAAAAGCTTCAACCTGATAAGCTGGAACCCAAATCGGAGAAATGCGTCTTCATAGGATACCCAAAGGAGACTGTTGGGTACACCTTCTATCACAAATCCGAAGGCAAGATATTCGTTGCTAAGAATGGATCCTTTCTCGAGAAGGAGTTTCTCTTGAAAGAAGTGAGTGGGAGGAAAGTAGAACTTGATGAGGTAACTATACTTTCTCCCTTATTGGAAAGTAGTTCATCACAGAAATCAGTTCCAGTGATTCCTACACCAATTAGTGAGGCAGGTAATGACGATGATCATGAAACTTCCGATCAAGTTACTACCGAACCTCTTAGGTCAACCAGAGTAAGATCCACACCAGAGTGGTACGGTAATCCTGTTCTGGAGGTCATGTTACTTGACCATGACGAACCTACGAACTATGAGGAAGAGATGATGAGCCCAGATTCTGCGAAATGGCTTGAGGCCATGAAATCTGATATGGGAAACATGTATGAGAACAAAGTATGGACCTTGGTTGAGTTGCCCGATGATCAGCAAGCAATAGAGAATAAATGGATCTTAAATAAGAAGACTTACACTAACGGTAATGTTACTGTCTACAAAGCTCGACTTGTTGCGAAAGGTTTTCGACAAGTTTAAGGAGTTGACTACGATGAGACATTCACACCCGTAGTGATGCTTAAGTCTGTCCAAATCATGTTAGCAATTGCCGCATTTTATGATTATGAAATTTGGCAAATGGATGTCCAAACTGTATTCCTTAATGGATATCTTAAAGAAGAGTTGTATATGATGCAACCAGAAGGTTTTTTTGATCGAAAAGGTGCTAACAAAGTGTGCAAGCTCCAGCAATCCATTTATGGACTGGTGCAAACCTCTTGGAGTTGGAATATATGCTTTGATAGTGTGATCAAAGCATATGGTTTTATACAGACTTTTGGAGAAGCCTGTATTTATAAGAAAGTGAGTGGGAGCTCTCTAGCATTTCTGATATTATATGTGGATGACATATTGTTGATTGGAAATGATACGGAATTTCTGAATAGCATAAAAAGATACTTGAATAAGATTTTTTCAATGAAAGACCTCGATGAAGCTGCTTATATATTGGGCATCAAGATCTATAGAGATAGATCAAGACGCTTAATTAGACTTTCACAAAACACATACCTTGATAAAGTTTTGAAGAAGTTCAAAATGGATCAGTCAAAGAAAGGGTTCTTGCCTGTGTTACAAGGTGTGAAGTTGAGTCAGACTCAGTGCCTGACAACTGTAGAAGATAGAGAGAAAATGGAAGTCATTCCCTATGCCTCAACCATAGGTTCTATCATGTATGGAATGATGTGTACCAGACATGATGTGCGCCTTGCTATTAGTTTAGTAGGGAGGTACCAAAGTAATCCAGGAGCGGATCACTAGACAGCGGTCAGGAACATCCTGAAATACCTGAAAAGGACTAAGGATATGTTTCTCGTTTATGGAGGTGACAAATAGCTTGTCGTAAATGGTTACGTCGATGCAAGCTTTGACACTGATCCGGATGACTCTAAGTCGCAAACCAGATACGTACTTATATTGAATGGTGGAGCTGTCAGTTGGTGCAGTTCCAAGCAGAGCGTCGTGGCGCGATCTACGTGTGAAGCGGAGTACATAGTGAAGGAAATATGCCCTAAAGGCAATAATAAAGTTGTTATTTATATTTCCTTATATCATGATAAATGTTTATTATTGTCACACCCTAGCTAGTCATGCATTAGAGTGTTGCATCATGTTTACTCATTCATCAGAAACTTGAAATGGGGATGACAGAACCCCCAGTCCCCTCTGAAACCAACTAGGGTTTACTAAAATAATTTTCAATGAACCTGAAATGCCCTTCTAAAATGCCCATCATTTTTGTCTTGGTTCAGAACCTCTGCCAAAAATGGTGCACATTTTCCTAGGCCATCCTAGGGTTTTTGAATTGAATCATAAATATTTGAATTTGGGCATTTAAAATAATATAAAATATTTAAATGCTCAAATATCCCCAAACTAAAATGATTCATGTTGGAAATAATCCAACTATGGGCCAGGAATAGTTTGGTGATTTTTGAAGTTGCCTAGGTATTTTATTTAATTCAACAAAGTTGCAGATATATTAAATAAAAACAGAAAACAGAAAAGAGAGGGAAAAACTTACCTGTGCGGCCCAGCCAGCTGGCCGGCCCAGCCATCAACCGACCCAGCCCAGCACTGTAGCTCCCCGTCGTCTTCCTCCCCTCGCCCCGAAGCTGCTGCCTGCTCGCGCGCGCACGGCCGCGCGGCCACCTCCTGCTTGCCGACGCCCTCCTGGCCGCGTGGACGACGCCCGCAGCCCGTCCCGATCCCCCCTGCTTTCTCTCACTCTCCCCGGCTCTCTCCTTCCTCTCCCTCGCTCTCTCTCTCACACGGCCGAACACCACCGTCGCCACCGTTCGCCGTAGCAATCGTCTCCGACCACCCCTCGCTCCCCCGACTAGCTTAGAAGCTCCGCCACAACTCCCTCTTCCTCCCCACCGCTCCACGGGTCTCCGGAAGCCCTGCATCGCCGCCACGTCGCCGTTCCCTTCTTCGGACTCCGACCACCGTCGCCGTCAAATTCGTCGTCTCCGGCGCGTCCCCGAGCCCGCTTCGACGCCCACTGCAACCGCGGTGAGCCCCCGGAGCGTTTCCCCCTTCTTCCCTGGTCTCTCCCGACCTCTAGTCCCTAGCTCCACCTCGACCGAGAGCTCCACGCCACCGGCGATGTCGCCGTCGTGGCCACGGTCGCCGTAGCGCCCAACCGAGCACACCATCGTGCTCCACACATCACCAGGAGCACGTAGAACGCACCAACGCCTCCCCAAACCCCCTGCAACACCGATCCCGACCGCACCCGAACTCCGGCCGCCGCAGCCGAGCTCGCCGCCGTCAACTCCGGCCACCCCGAGCCCAACCACCACCACCAATAGACGCGGCTCAACCTCAGCAACACGTAGATGCCTTCCGCCGTCCATTTGGTCGCCGGAATGGCAAAAAGCACTCTCGCCGCCGTCTCGGATCTCGCCGGCGTCATGTCGCCGGTGGGATTTGACTTGATCGACCTGGGGTTTGACCCCCCAGGGTCGCTGACGCGTGGGCCTTGTCGGCCAGATGGTTAGGTTAGCGCTAACTACTGTTAGTCAACCCCCCTGACACTGACAGTGGGCCCCAGCGCCACTAATTAGTAATTAGAATTAATCTAAATCTGTTTAACCCCCCCCTGTCACTGACGTGTGGCCCCCACACGTCAGGTTTGACTTCAGCCAGCCGCAGTTGACCTGCTGACGTCACACTGACGTCAGGCTGACGCAATAATTAATTTTCTGGATTTAAATTAAATCAGGAAATTCCAGAATATTATTTAAACTTCAAAAATTCATAACTTTTATTCTGTAACTCCAAATTGGACAAATTATATATGAAAAATGATCAGAAAAATCCAATCTATCCATCTGTACTATTTTCATGCATAATCAAACAAGTTAAATTGATGATTCAAGCAGAACAAGGAAAAGCACTTTAAAAGGCCATATTTGAATTTGAAATTTGAATCTTTGATTCAAATTTGTTCAAACCCTTCTGGCTTTAGTTGCATTAGCCCAATACACTCATATTGCCATGTTTCATGCATGCATCATATTGTTGCACATTGTTTGGTGATGCTTGTGTATCGATGCCCTTTGCGACAGGTTCTGTCCCCGAGGAGTACCGTGATTACCCTAACGAAGAACCGTATCCGTGCATCGAACCATCAGGCAAGCAACCAATCATTTGATCATATCGATACAATCCCATGTTCTCGCTCCTGCTCTCTTTTACTGCATTAAGACAACGCGATTCAAACTGCTGTGTGCTACGGTAGTTGAACCCATTTCCTCTGCATGACCTGTCATTGCCACAGTAACTAGATGAAACCCACTAGCATGTGTAGGAGTTGATTGAGCCATATGTATGTGTTGTTCCTACCTTGCTATGCCTGCTATGCTTAGAGTCGTGTCAGGTCTGGTTCATCTCGGTGATGGGCTAGAGTGAAATGATTATGTCGGTAATGAGAGTGGTGTGGTGAACACGATTTGGTAAAGGTATCGATGAGAGGCCATGTAGGAGTACATGGTGGGTTGTTTCATTGAAGCCGACCTTAAGCACTGAGATCTGTATGTGTGATTTAAGAATCAGCTACTACCATACATTGGGCCCTGAAATATGACCCCGCTCGACTTCTTATTCACCCTAGCTCTCTGTCCAGGAGTTGCAAGTAGTTTCTGGTGTTTGTAGCCTACTGGAGGCCGTGGACAGCGCTGACCGTAGGGGTGGGCTGTGATGCGGTAGGTACGTGGACGGGTGTACCGAATACCCGTTAGGTATCTCGGGAACCCTGTTCACATCGTTCGGGGCCGTATGGGAAACCTCGGCCGGACTCCCTGCGGATGGAACCTGAATAGGCGATAAACCTGGACTAGAGGCTTAAGTGTTTAGGTAGGTCGTGGTCTACACCCACGTCGGCTTTCGCTTGAAGTCTGCCGAGCACATGTCGTGTGCAGACGCTAAGTGGTGGAAACATGTATGACGAAGTACACCCCTGCAGGGTTAACATGATCTATTCGAATAGCCGCGTCCGCGGTAAAGGACTACTTGGTTGCCTATACAGTTCATAGACAAGTAAATGGATACTATTAAAAGCCTCAAGATAAGTGTGAGTGCCGAGGATGGCTCTTCCATAGGAAGACGGAGGTGGATCCTCGGTAGTGTATTGAAGTGGTGAATAGTGGACTCGTGTGCGCAAAACTATTTCAAGTTGGAGTATCGTAGGATAGCCTAGCCAAGAGTCAAAGCTGGCTTGCTGCAATAACTCCACCAACCCTTCTTGATACTATGCATGTATGTAGGTTCTGATGTAAGTCTTGCTGAGTACTTTTGTACTCATGTTGCTATAATCTACATTTTTACAGAAGACGCTGCAACCCCTTCTGATGGGTTCTATGTAGACGTTGACATCAACGAGTAGGCTAAGGACCCAGGTGGTGACCCTGAGCTTGTGGAGGACCACGTAGTATAGCTAGGCTTTCCAATCCCCTTTTATTTTACTAGTTGTCTGTACTCAGACAAGTTATTTCCGCTGCTGGTTTGTATGACTGTATGACTTGTATGTGGGGTCATGAGACCCGTACCTCTGTGTATGTTATGTATGGCTCCCTGAGCCTTAAATAAAGTACTTGTGTCGTAGAGTCATGTTGTGATGCTTCGTTGTATTTGCACATATCGAGCATATTGTGTGTATGATTGAAATGCTTGGTATGTCTGGGATCTGACTATCTAGTTGTTTATCTTTAGTAGCCTCTCTTACCGGGAAATGTCTCCTAGTGTTACCGCTGAGCCATGGTAGCTTGCTACTGCTCTGGAACACTTAGGCTGGCCGGCATGTGTCCTTCTTCGTTCCTGTGTCTGTCCCTTCGGGGAAATGTCACGCATTGAGTACCGGAGTCCTGTTAGCCCGCTACAGCCCGGTTTACCGGAGTCCTGCTAGCCCAGTGCTACAGCCCGGACCCACTTGCTGATGACCGACACGTTCGAAGCTGGGTCATGGATGCCTGTCCCTGTAAGTCTGTGCCGCTTTGGGTTTATGACTAGTCATGTCAGCCCGGGCTCTTTATCATATGGATGCTAGCGACACTATCATATACGTGAGCCAAAAGGCGCAAACGGTCCCGGGAAAAGGTAAGACGACACCCGTGGGAATACCGTGCGTGAGGCCGCAAAGTGATATGAGGTGTTACCAGCTAGATCGATGTGACATCGAGTCGGGGTCCTGACAGCGTTGGCATCAGAGCCGGACTGCCTGTAGGTTCTCCAAGCCAAACTGGTCGATGTTGAGTCTAGAAATTCTTTAGTTATATGTAGGGGAATTGTTTGTGGGTTGGAACGTAAGGCTCTTTTTACTCCTTATACCTTATGACTTTCTGATCTGAGTCAGTCCATTCTTCCACCGGGGGTTAAGGAATTAGGATCTGATTCTCTCTATCAGGATCACGAGTTACTAATCAGTAGTACCTTATAAGTTTGTTGGTTACCAGCCTAGTTCAGTTCTACTACCACATCATGTTGCCAGAATGGTTTCAGAACTTTGATATGATGATGTTGAGTGTGTACGAAATCCTTTGTCAAATGTCTCAAAATCCTTTTTGAGCATTTATAGCTGTTATGCTGCCGAAATTTTGCTAGAAATTCTAATGCCCTTGCATTATGATTGTGCTTTCAGATGGCCACTCGCGACCTCAATCAAGTGGTTCGCCTGACTCGATGCCTAGATGTACCCGGCCATACTGCTAAGTTGGTCAGGGTAATGACTGAGGCTGGATATCGTTGGTATCCTGAGTACACGGTCGAAGAGCAATTCCGAGACTTCAACCAAAGCCAGTATCTCTGCACTGTCAGGATATTTCCATCTTATCCTGGATCCACCGAGCCTCTTCACTGCTCCTATGGACTCGGGGTTACTATTGAGATGGCTGTGCAGGATGCCACCTACTCTATGATGACCATTATGCGAGTCAGATCTGGTCTATTTCGGGACTCTGACTTCCGGTATATGCCAGGATCACTTCCGGGAGCACAAGGGTATCTCCAGGCTATCTATGCTGACTCCACTCAGGAGGATTCACGGACTCGCACCACTGCTGAGATGCTCGAGGATAAGGACCGTGAAAATCGGGCCTTGAGGTTAGAGCTCTTCAATACCCGTGCTGATCACTGGGCCACTTTGACTCGGTTCGCACCGGCGGTGCAAGCTGGATATTCAGATATGCGCGATCTCTATCCTGTGAGATCTGCTCTGCCAGACGTGATGGTTTGGCGTGATGTAGGAGGCATCACCCCACCTCGCGGTCCCCGCAGGCCACCGTTTGTTGGTCCACGACCTCATCCTAGTCCCTATGGACCACAAGCTCCGCGAGACCGTCTATTTCCGGATGAACATGTGGAGCTTCCAGGCTATGGAGGTGACTTCTACGAGGACTACTACGGATCGGTCTGAGTTAGTAGCGGTATCGCTAGTTCGCACTAGCTGTGTTGTCTATCGTCCTGCGTGACTCGTGGGATATGACCTAGTTTGTACTCCTTCCGGGGGTGTAGAAAAATAATGTATAGGAGCTTGGAATGCCTCCGATGAGATGTAATCCTTTTCTCACCGTAATAGTACTTTGTTTGGTCTTGTACTAAACCTTGTATGGTGTGTATGACGATGGAATAAAGAAGCAGTTTCTGGATCTACCATATCATACGGATGATCATCTTGCATTTCGAGTTATTCCTTACATTATGTATCCTATGTCGGAATTTTACCATCCTGACTAAATCATTGTCTTGTCTACCTAGGATGGTCAACACGCGCGCTAATCCTGCTTTCCAAGAGCAGGCCGAAGGCAGTGAAGCCAGGAATGAAAATCTGCCTCATCCTCCTTCACTAGCCGAGGTGATGATGGAAGCTGAGAGAAACAAACGGGAGACAAACCATTTGTTGGAGCGTATAGAACAGAATACAGCACACCATCAGAGGGCTAACGTGGTGTCACTCAGTGATTTTATCAAATTGCATCCACCCACGTTCCACCACTCCGTCGAGCCTCTCGACGCCGATGACTGGCTTCGCAGTATCTCTCACAAACTGCGTTCTGCGTTGGTAGCGGAGGCTGACAAGGTCACCTTTGCTGCATATCATCTTGAAGGCCCCGCCAGTCTATGGTGGGAGAATTATGGAGCTATGCGTCCAGCGGGCCATGTCACTACTTGGGCTGAGTTCAGCGAGGCTTTCCGTGAACATCACATTCCGGAGGGTCTCATGGACCGTAAGCGTGAAGAGTTTTGCAATTTCACCCAAGGCCGACTTTCTGTGGATGTCTATAGCAGGGAGTTTGGTAATCTCGCCCGATATGCAACTGAGGAAGTGTCTACTGACGCCAAGAAGCAAGCAAGGTTCCGTAAGGGCCTTAGTCCTGAGCTTCGCCGCGACCTCTGTCTGCATGAGTGCACATCTTTTTCGAAACTTGTCAACAAAGCTATCAGTGCTGAAACTGGTCAGACTGACTATGACGCAACACGCAAGCATGGACGTGACATGGGTTCCTCATCCGGTGCTGGTCCTCAGAAGCGCCGCGTGTGGGTGCCCAACACCGCCCTGCCACCCAGGTTCACACCGAGGCCATCTTTCCAGGCGCCTCGCCCTGTACAACAGTCTGCTCCAGCCAAGCCCTATGGGGGTCCAACCAATAATGCTCCTCCACGTACCAGTTCCGTGACTTGTTTCAAGTGTGGGGAATCTGGTCATTATATGCGTGAGTGTCCCCAGACCAACCCCAATCAATCTGCTAAAGCTGTTGGCCGTGGCAAGCCGACAGGAAAGGTGTTCCATGCCAAACCGGTCACCGCTTCACGTGGCCATGTCAACTGTATCTCTGCCGAAGAAGCTCAAGAGGACCCCAACGTCGTTCTCGGTACGCTTCTTATTAATTGCCACCCGGCATCTGTTCTTTTCGATACAGGAGCCTCTCATTCTTTTATATCCGAAAATTATGCTCGTCTGCATAACATTGCATTTTGTGACTTGCCATCCACTATGGAAATCTCTACCCCTGGGTCTAGATGGCAGACCTCTAGGGTAAGTTATGGAAATGAGATCCAAGTCGACAGACTTGTTTTCCTTGCATCTTTGATAGCCCTTAAATCTTCAGATATTAATATCATTCTGGGTATGGACTGGATGTCAGCCCATCATGCCCAAATTGATTGCTTCTCTAGGACTGTTCAACTCACCCATCCTTCGGGGAAGATAGTCAATGTCTTGACCCGAATAGCCAAGCGACAATTATATTCTCTTAACGCCAGCCCTTTGCCAGACCTTGAGGACGTTCCGGTAGTCCGTGACTTCCCGGATGTCTTTCCAGAGGAATTGCCAGGTGTTCCACCTGACAGGGATGTTGAGTTCGTAATAGACCTCATTCCAGGAACCGTTCCGATTGCTAGAAGACCCTATAAGATGGCACCCCTAGAACTAGCTGAGCTTAAGAAACAACTCGATGAGTCCTTGAAAAAGGGTTTCATCCGCCCTAGTTCATCTCCGTGGGCTTGCCCCGTCCTATTCGTCAAGAAGAAGGATGGTACGGACCGGATGGTTGTAGATTACCGACCTGTCAATTTGGTCACAATCAAGAACAAATATCCACTTCCCAGGATCAACGATCTGTATGATCAGCTTGCTGGATCCTCAGTCTTCTCCAAGATGGATTTGAGGTTGGGCTACCATCAAATCAAAATCAGAAACGGGGACATTCCTAAAACGGCCTTTGTTACTCGTTATGGCCAATACGAGTACACCGTCATGTCCTTCGGTTTAACCAACGCTCCAGCCACCTTTTCTCGGTTAATGAACTCAATCTTCATGGAGTATTTGGATAAATTCGTCGTAGTTTATCTCGATGATATACTCATCTACTCCAAGAACGAGGAAGAACATGCCGAACATTTAAGGCTAGTGTTGAAGAAACTTCGAGAGCATCGCCTTTATGCCAAATTTTCAAAATGTGAATTCTGGTTGTCAGAAGTGACCTATCTGGGCCATGTAATATCTGGTAAAGGTATTGCTGTTAACCCTGAGCGAGTTCAAGCCGTCCTTGATTGGACACCACCTGAATCGGTCAAGCAAGTTCGGAGTTTTCTAGGCTTAGCGAGCTATCGTCGTCGCTTTGTCGAGAACTTCTCCAAGGTTGCCAAACCTCTAACCGAACTCCTCAAGAAAGATAAGAAGTTCGAATGGACTCCACAATGTGAGCACAGCTTTCAGGAACTGAAAAGACGCCTGACCTCTGCTCCCGTGCTGGTACCGCCAGACTTCTCCAAGGACTTTGTTATCTACTGCGACGCCTCGCGACAAGGACTAGGTTGCATTCTCATGCAAGATCGACACGTAATTGCCTACGCTTCACGGCAATTGCACCCACATGAGGAGAATTATCCTACTCATGATCTAGAGCTTGCAGCCGTAGTCTATGCACTTAAGACCTGGCGACATTACCTCCTCGGTAATCATTGCGAAATATTCACCGATCACCAAAGTCTGAAGTACATTTTCACCCAACCGGATTTGAATCTCAGGCAGAGACGTTGGGTTGAATTGATCACTGACTTCGACTTAGGAATAACCTATACCCCAGGGAAAGCCAACGTCATGGCTGATGCGCTAAGTCGTAAATCTTATTGTAACAACCTGATGTTACAACAAAGTCAACCGCTTCTCCATGAGGAATTTCGGAAGCTTAACCTTCACATTGCACCTCAAGGTTTTCTCTCCACCTTGGTAGTAAAACCTACTCTTACGGATCAAATCATCGCTGCCCAAAAGCGAGATAAGGGAATATCTAAAATCAAAGAGAACATTGCTAGCGGAGGTGCTAGTTGTTTCTCCACTAACGATCATGGTGTTGTGTATTTTGAGAACCGTCTAGTGGTTCCCAAGAACCAGCATCTACGGCAGTTGATCCTTAAGGAGGCCCATGAATCTCCTCTCACCATTCATCCCGGTAGTACTAAGATGTATCAGGACCTACGCCAGAGGTTCTGGTGGACTAGGATGAAGAGAGAAATCGCTCAGTATATTGCTAATTGCGACGTCTGTCGTCGTGTAAAAGCAGAGCATCAACGGCCTGCTGGCACCCTTCAACCCTTAGCTATTCCTGAATGGAAATGGGATAAAATTGGTATGGATTTCATTACCGGCTTTCCCAGAACCAAAAGAGGGAATAATGCTATCTTTGTCGTGGTCGATCGTCTTTCCAAAGTAGCTCATTTCTTACCTGTTCGTGAGAGTATAACCGCTAGTCAGCTGGCAAACTTGTATATCTCCCGAATAGTGTCTCTCCATGGTGTTCCTTTGGAAATTAACTCGGATCGAGGAAGTCTTTTCACCTCTCGATTTTGGGAAAGTTTCCAAAATGCTATGGGAACTCGTCTCTCCTTCAGCACCGCTTTCCACCCTCAGTCAAGTGGTCAAGTGGAACGCGTCAATCAGATTCTAGAAGACATGCTTCGAGCCGCTGTTATCTCGTTCGGAATGGACTGGGAGAAGTGCCTTCCATTTGCCGAATTCGCTTACAACAACAGCTATCAATCTAGCTTGGGTAAAGCCCCTTTTGAAGTTCTCTATGGACGACGATGTCGAACACCCCTTAACTGGTCAGAGACCGGGGAAAGACAATTCTTTGGCCCGGATATGATTCAGGAAGCAGAAGAACAAGTTCGTATCGTTCGTGAAAAGTTGAAAACAGCCCAATCCCGTCAAAAGAGTCAATATGACCGAAAACATAAGGCTATGACTTTCGAGGTTGACGAGAAGGCTTACCTTCGGGTCACCCCTCTGAAGGGAACCCATCGCTTCGGTATCAAAGGCAAATTGGCTCCTCGTTACATTGGACCTTTTCGCATTCTTGCCAAACGAGGAGAAGTTGCCTACCAATTGGAACTACCTCCGCACCTCTCCAGAGTTCACGATGTCTTCCACGTCTCTCAACTCAGGCGTTGCTTCTCGGATCCTATCCGTGAAGTGGACCACGAAACGCTTGATCTCCAAGATGATCTTACATATCGAGAGTACCCCATTCGTATCCTCGATCAGGCCGAGCGTACCACCCGACGTCATAATATCAAGTTTCTCAAAGTTCAATGGTCGCACCATTCTGAAGATGAAGCAACTTGGGAAAGGGAGGATCGTCTTCGACTCGAGTATCCCGCCTTCTTTCCGGAGGAACCCAAATCTCGGGACGAGATTCTTTTGAGTGGGGGTGAGTTGTCACACCCTAGCTAGTCATGCATTAGAGTGTTGCATCATGTTTACTCATTCATCAGAAACTTGAAATGGGGATGACAGAACCCCCAGTCCCCTCTGAAACCAACTAGGGTTTACTAAAATAATTTTCAATGAACCTGAAATGCCCTTCTAAAATGCCCATCATTTTTGTCTTGGTTCAGAACCTCTGCCAAAAATGGTGCACATTTTCCTAGGCCATCCTAGGGTTTTTGAATTGAATCATAAATATTTGAATTTGGGCATTTAAAATAATATAAAATATTTAAATGCTCAAATATCCCCAAACTAAAATGATTCATGTTGGAAATAATCCAACTATGGGCCAGGAATAGTTTGGTGATTTTTGAAGTTGCCTAGGTATTTTATTTAATTCAACAAAGTTGCAGATATATTAAATAAAAACAGAAAACAGAAAAGAGAGGGAAAACTTACCTGTGCGGCCCAGCCAGCTGGCCGGCCCAGCCAGCAACCGACCCAGCCCAGCACTGTAGCTCCCCGTCGTCTTCCTCCCCTCGCCCCGAAGCTGCTGCGTGCTCGCGCGCGCACGGCCGCGCGGCCACCTCCTGCTTGCCGACGCCCTCCTGGCCGCGTGGACGACGCCCGCAGCCCGTCCCGATCCCCCCTGCTTTCTCTCACTCTCCCCGGCTCTCTCCTTCCTCTCCCTCGCTCTCTCTCTCACACGGCCGAACACCACCGTCGCCACCGTTCGCCGTAGCAATCGTCTCCGACCACCCCTCGCTCCCCCGACTAGCTCAGAAGCTCCGCCACAACTCCCTCTTCCTCCCCACCGCTCCACGGGTCTCCGGAAGCCCTGCATCGCCGCCACGTCGCCGTTCCCCTCTTCAGACTCCGACCACCGTCGCCGTCAAATTCGTCGTCTCCGGCGCGTCCCCGAGCCCGCTTCGACGCCCACTGCAACCGCGGTGAGCCCCCGGAGCGTTTCCCCCTTCTTCCCTGGTCTCTCCCGACCTCTAGTCCCTAGCTCCACCTCGACCGAGAGCTCCACGCCGCCGGCGATGTCGCCGTCGTGGCCACGGTCGCCGTAGCGCCCAACCGAGCACACCATCGTGCTCCACACATCACCAGGAGCACGTAGAACGCACCAACGCCTCCCCAAACCCCCTGCAACACCGATCCCGACCGCACCCGAACTCCGGCCGCCGCAGCCGAGCTCGCCGCCGTCAACTCCGGCCACCCCGAGCCCAACCACCACCACCAATAGACGCGGCTCAACCTCAGCAACACGTAGATGCCTTCCGCCATCCATTTGGTCGCCGGAATGGCAAAAAGCACTCTCGCCGCCGTCTCGGATCTCGCCGGCGTCATGTCGCCGGTGGGATTTGACTTGACCGACCTGGGGTTTGACCCCCCAGGGTCGCTGACGCGTGGGCCCTGTCGGCCAGATGGTTAGGTTAGCGCTAACTACTGTTAGTCAACCCCCCTGACACTGACAGTGGGCCCCAGCGCCACTAATTAGTAATTAGAATTAATCTAAATCTGTTTAACCCCCCCTGTCACTGACGTGTGGCCCCCACACATCAGGTTTGACTTCAGCCAGCCGCAGTTGACCTGCTGACGTCACACTGACGTCAGGCTGACGCAGTAATTAATTTTCTGGATTTAAATTAAATCAGGAAATTCCAGAATATTATTTAAACTTCAAAAATTCATAACTTTTATTCTGTAACTCCAAATTGGACAAATTATATATGAAAAATGATCAGAAAAATCCAATCTATCCATCTGTACTATTTTCATGCATGATCAAACAAGTTAAATTGATGATTCAAGCAGAACAAGGAAAAGCACTTTAAAAGGCCATATTTGAATTTGAAATTTGAATCTTTGATTCAAATTTGTTCAAACCCTTCAGGCTTTAGTTGCATTAGCCCAATACACTCATATTGCCATGTTTCATGCATGCATCATATTGTTGCACATTGTTTGGTGATGCTTGTGTATCAATGCCCTTTGCGACAGGTTCTGTCCCCGAGGAGTACCGTGATTACCCTAACGAAGAACCGTATCCGTGCATCGAACCATCAGGCAAGCAACCAATCATTTGATCATATCGATACAATCCCATGTTCTCGCTCCTGCTCTCTTTTACTGCATTAAGACAACGCGATTCAAACTGCTGTGTGCTACGGTAGTTGAACCCATTTCCTCTACATGACCTGTCATTGCCACAGTAACTAGATGAAACCCACTAGCATGTGTAGGAGTTGATTGAGCCATATGTATGTGTTGTTCCTACCTTGCTATGCCTGCTATGCTTAGAGTCGTGTCAGGTCTGGTTCATCTGGGTGATGGGCTAGAGTGAAATGATTATGTCGGTAATGAGAGTGGTGTGGTGAACACGATTTGGTAAAGGTATCGATGAGAGGCCATGTAGGAGTACATGGTGGGTTGTTTCATTGAAGCCGACCTTAAGCACTGAGATCTGTATGTGTGATTTAAGAATCAGCTACTACCATACATTGGGCCCTGAAATATGACCCCGCTCGACTTCTTATTCACCCTAGCTCTCTGTCCAGGAGTTGCAAGTAGTTTCTGGTGTTTGTAGCTTACTGGAGGCCGTGGACAGCGCTGACCGTAGGGGTGGGCTGTGATGCGGTAGGTACGTGGCCGGGTGTACCGAATACCCGTTAGGTATCTCGGGAACCCTGTTCACATCGTTCGGGGCCGTATGGGAAACCTCGGCCGGACTCCCTGCGGATGGAACCTGAATAGGCGATAAACCTGGACTAGAGGCTTAAGTGTTTAGGTAGGTCGTGGTCTACACCCACGTCGGCTTTCGCTTGAAGTCTGCCGAGCACATGTCGTGTGCAGACGCTAAGTGGTGGAAACATGTATGACGAAGTACACCCCTGCAGGGTTAACATGATCTATTCGAATAGCCGCGTCCGCGGTAAAGGACTACTTGGTTGCCTATACAGTTCATAGACAAGTAAATGGATACTATTAAAAGCCTCAAGATAAGTGTGAGTGCCGAGGATGGCTCTTCTGTAGGAAGACGGAGGTGGATCCTCGGTAGTGTATTGAAGTGGTGAATAGTGGACTCGTGTGCGCAAAACTATTTCAAGTAGGAGTATCGTAGGATAGCCTAGCCAAGAGTCAAAGCTGGCTTGCTGCAATAACTCCACCAACCCTTCTTGATACTATGCATGTATGTAGGTTCTGATGTAAGTCTTGCTGAGTACTTTTGTACTCATGTTGCTATAATCTACATTTTTACAGAAGACGCTGCAACCCCTTCTGATGGGTTCTATGTAGACGTTGACATCAACGAGTAGGCTAAGGACCCAGGTGGTGACCCTGAGCTTGTGGAGGACCACGTAGTATAGCTAGGCTTTCCAAGCCCCTTTTATTTTACTAGTTGTCTGTACTCAGACAAGTTATTTCCGCTGCTGGTTTGTATGACTGTATGACTTGTATGTGGGGTCATGAGACCCGTACCTCTGTGTATGTTATGTATGGCTCCCTGAGCCTTAAATAAAGTACTTGTGTCGTAGAGTCATGTTGTGATGCTTCGTTGTATTTGCACATATCGAGCATATTGTGTGTATGATTGAAATGCTTGGTATGTGTGGGATCTGACTATCTAGTTGTTTATCTTTAGTAGCCTCTCTTACCGGGAAATGTCTCCTAGTGTTACCGCTGAGCCATGGTAGCTTGCTACTGCTCTGGAACACTTAGGCTGGCCGGCATGTGTCCTTCTTCGTTCCTGTGTCTGTCCCTTCGGGGAAATGTCACGCATTGAGTACCGGAGTCCTGTTAGCCCGCTACAGCCCGGTTTACCGGAGTCCTGCTAGCCCAGTGCTACAGCCCGGACCCACTTGCTGATGACCGACACGTTCGAAGCTGGGTCATGGATGCCTGTCCCTATAAGTCTGTGCCACTTTGGGTTTACGACTAGTCATGTCAGCCCGGGCTCTTTATCATATGGATGCTAGCGACACTATCATATACGTGAGCCAAAAGGCGCAAACGGTCCCGGGAAAAGGTAAGACGACACCCGTGGGGATACCGTGCGTGAGGCCGCAAAGTGATATGAGGTGTTACCAGCTAGATCGATGTGACATCGAGTCGGGGTCCTGACAGCGTTGGCATCAGAGCCGGACTGCCTGTAGGTTCTCCAAGCCAAACTGGTCGATGTTGAGTCTAGAAATTCTTTAGTTATATGTAGGGGAATTGTTTGTGGGTTGGAACGTAAGGCTCTTTTTACTCCTTATACCTTATGACTTTCTGATCTGAGTCAGTCCATTCTTCCACCGGGGGTTAAGGAATTAGGATCTGTTCTCTCTATCAGGATCACGTGTTACTAATCAGTAGTACCTTATAAGTTTGATGGTTACAAGCCTAGTTCAGTTCTACTACCACATTGTGTTGCCAACATGGTTTCAGAACTTTGATATGATGATGTTGAGTGTGTACGAAATCCTTTGTCAAATGTCTCAAAATCCTTTTTGAGCATTTACAGCTGTTATGCTGTCGAAATTTTGCTAGAAATTCTAATGCCTTTGCATTATGATTATGCTTTCAGATGGCCACTCGCGACCTCAATCAAGTGGTTCGCCTGACTCGATGCCTAGATGTACCCGGCCATACTGCTAAGTTGGTCAGGGTAATGACTGAGGCTGGATACCGCTGGTATCCTGAGTACACGGTCGAAGAGCAATTCCGGGACTTCAATCAAAGCCAGTATCTCTGCACTGTCAGGATATTTCCATCTTATCCTGGATCCACTGAGCCTCTTCACTGCTCCTATGGACTCGGGGTTACTATTGAGATGGCTGTGCAGGATGCCGCCTACTCCATGATGACCATTATGCGAGTCAGATCTGGTTTATTTCGGGACTCTGATTTCCGGTATATGCCAGGATCACTTCCGGGAGCACAAGGATATCTCCAAGCTATTTATGCTGATTCCACTCAGGAGGATTCACGAACTCGCACCACTGCTGAGATGCTCGAGGTTAAGGATCGTGAAAATCGGGCCTTAAGGTTAGAGCTCTTCAATACCCGTGCTGACCACTGGGCCACTTTGACTCGGTTCGCACCGGCGGTGCAAGCTGGATTCTCAGATATGCGCGATCTCTATCCTGTGAGATCTGCTCTGCCTGACGTGATGGTTTGGCGTGATGTAGGAGGCATCACCCCACCTCGCGGTCCCCGCAGGCCACCGTTTGTTGGTCCAAGGCCTCATCCTAGCCCCTATGGTCCACAAGCTCCGCGAGATCATCTGTTTCCGGATGAACATGTTGAGCTTCCAGGCTATGGAGGTGACTTTTATGAGGACTACTACGGATCGGTCTGAGTTAGGGGTAGTATCCCTAGTTTGCACTAGCTGTGTCATCTATCGTTCCGCGTGACTCGTGGGATATGACCTAGTTTGTACTCTTTCCGGAGTTGTAGAAAAATAATGTATAGGAGTTTGGAATGCCTCCGATGAGATGTAATCCCTTTTCACCGTAATAGTACTTCGTTTGGTCTTGTACTAAACCTTGTATGGTGTGTATGACGATGGAATAAAAGAAGCAGTTTCTGTATCTACCATGTCATACGGATGATCATCTTGCATTCCGAGTTATTCCTCACATTATGTATTCCTATGTCGGAATTTTATCATTCTGACTAAATCTTTGTCTTGTTTACCTAGGATGGTCAACACGCGCGCCAACCCTGCTTCTCAAGAGCAGGCCGAAGGCAGTGAAGCCAGGAATGAAAATCTGCCTCATCCTCCTTCACTAGCCGAGGTGATGATGGAAGCTGAGAGAAACAAGCGGGAGACAAACCGTTTGTTGGAGCGTATTGAACAGAATACAGCACACCATCAGAGGGCTAACGTGGTGTCACTTAGTGATTTTATCAAATTGCATCCACCCACGTTCCACCACTCCGTCGAGCCTCTCGACGCTGATGACTGGCTTCGCAGTATTTCTCACAAGCTGCGTTCCGCGCTGGTAGCGGAGGCTGACAAGGTCACCTTTGCCGCATATCATCTTGAAGGCCCCGCCAGTCTATGGTGGGAGAATTATGGAGCTATGCGCCCAGCG